>NW_022985550.1:1850803-2099520 GCF_010093815.1 Pseudovirgaria hyperparasitica
GGGGGTTTGCGGGGCCGAGGGCGAGGATGAGGGTGTGGGAGTGGTGGGTTGAGGAGGTGGTTTTGAGGGTGAAGATTGGGGTTGTGGGGGAGAGGGTTGGGTGGGTGGTGTAGGAGATGTCGGTGACGGTTGTGTGGTGGAGGGGGAGGGAGGAGAGGGCGTAGCGGGAGATGATGGTTTGGCAGTGGTTTGAGAAGAGGGTGGTGGAGGGGGTTTGGTAGTCTTTGCGGTCGCGTTCTTCGATGATGATGCTTGCTCGGGCGCTGTGGAGGGAGGAGTGTGTTAGAGGATTGTGGTGTTTTTCCCAAGAAAAAGAGAAAAAGGGGGGATGTGTATATGTGATATCGTCAAGACAGGACAGGGCAGGACTCACTTCCCGGACGCGCGCTTCTTCTTCTTCTGGTGCTTGCTCAGCTCCTTGCCGACGCAGCCGCGGATCTCGACGAGCTCGTGCTCGCGGCCGTGCTCGTAGGTGTAGGCGAGCATGCCGTCGCGATCGCCCGGGTCGACGTGGAAGAACATGGGGCTGCGCAGGTGCTTGATGTCGAACAGCCGGAACAGCCGGTTCCACTTGGCCATCCAGGTGCTGCCGGACCCGTCGAGCACGAGCGTCGAGTACTTGCGCTCCGTCCGGGGCGGCTCCGGCTTCGGCTTGCTGTCGGCGCCCGTCTTGCGGTTCTTGATCGTCATGTGCCGCGCGTGCCGCCGGATCCAGTTGTAGCGCTGGTGCTCGTCGTCGGTGAAGATGGCCGACGGCGTGTGTTCGCTGAGCCGGGCGGCGACTGCGAGTCCGCATGGCCCGGCGCCGACGATGATGATGTCATGTATGGTGGGTGGTGTTGAGTCCTCCATGTTTTGCCGTGATTGGGCGCGATGGCTCCGTGGAAAACGTTAAGAAGGAGAGAAAAGAGAGAGAGAATGAAAGAGAACTGGACAAAATCACGGATTGAATCCCCTCAACTCGCGACTCACTACTTAGTATGCATCTGTCGTGCTGATGTACTGCTAGTCGAGCACCGTGCTGGACAGGTACATTGATGAGACGTACATCGACATGGACCCGCCAAACTCGTCACTGTGGACTGTGCTACTCACATTCTCCATCGCAGGCCGCAGGTAACATGATTGCAAGAGATTTAAACCTCGCGTCTTACGTACCGTCCGTACGTACCGCACCGAACGGTGACTATAGTCTACACTGTGGGCTTGTTGTACCCACACAGGCCAGCTCCCGTGCTATCGTCAGCATGTCCGTCATGTCCTCTTGCAATAGTCTCGGCCATGCCGGACCTGGTATCCACAGAGAGCGACCTCGACGCCCATGCTCAAGAATCCTGCAATGCATATTCCCGCCGAGTCGCTTACCGTCGTCGCACCCAGACTGAACTCCCGGTCTTCGCGCGGCACGTTGTCGGTGATTTCTGCAAACGTATTCACATACACCAACCCACCCAGTAAGCCTTCCCAGAAGACGATTGCGAAAACGATCCAGACGGACGGGATGAAGTCCCAGATGGCGTGGGCCGTGAGCAGCAACAGATTCGCGACTTGCAGAAACGACGGGTAGTAGAGATGATGGACGCGCAAGAACGGTGTACTCGACCGTGACACGAAGACCCCGACTTGGTAGATGGCGTTGTAGGTGGGATAGAAGGAGCGGAACGCGCTGAAAGGAGATGACTTTAGGGGAAACAGGAGGGTCGGCGCCACACCTTGATTTATGGTATACTCAGCAATGTACACCAGCAGAAGTGGGAGCATGCTGGCGCATGTTAGATTCTGAAAGATAGTCCCGTCATAGCCACTTACTATGGAATGAATAGTCCCCGAGCACGCTTCAGATTCGACTTGAAGTTTGAGAGTATGTCTTCCGCCGCCTTGGAGCGCTGGCTCCTCGCACTGCTCCCACTAAGGGACATGAAGCTTCGACCAGAGGTCGACACTACACTATCGCTCAGCAGCCCTTGGCCTTCTCTTTCTCCGAATGTATCGTCAGCAGCGTCGTCGTCGGGGCCCTCCTCGACTCTTTTGTATCCGCCATCTTCTCCCTTCCACAGCTTCAAGGGGTCTCTTGGTAATAGTACGAAGAAGCTTGCTAGCATAATCACTGGCATAAAGGCGCTGACCAGTAGGGCTGTCTTCACGCTCCAGCCCCATGCATCCGTCGCCAGTGCATATAGTCCTGCGCCCACCAAGCCCGCTCCACCGGTCCCGCTGCCCCACGCAGCAAGTGAGAAGTGCCCATAGTAATGAGTCAGCCCCAGGAAACTCAGCTCCCCTCCTCCAGAACTTAGACTGGCGAGCACCACCCCAGACATCTTGATGCTGATTGTGGACGGTGATTGATCTTGTGGGCTCAGCGCAATCAGCAGCATTCCGACCGTGCTTAGTGCCACGAATATGAATATCCGGACTGGGTATGGTATGGAGTGAATATAGTATGGCGCCGTGAGTTTGGTCAGGAAGGACGGTATCACGTCGAACAGGAGGACCGCACCCTTGGGTGTGGATGTGCCGACGAGATCGAGCGCTGCGGTCAGGATGATCACATACAGCACATTGTTGATCAGGCCTGCAGAGTGTCAACAGCTTGACACGTACATACGAAACTAAGACTACACATACCGAAGAGCCAGAAGGCTGTCATGACCCGAGGGTCGGCGCCTTGGAAGACATTCCTTAGCTTGTCCTTGTACACAGCCCACGATGCAGCTGGCGAGAACGGCATTGGAAGGGTCATGGACGGTACGATATGGCAGGTTGCAGCGCTTTAGAATTTACCTCGTAATCACATAGCGAAGTGAAGTGTAGAATGGACGCGATCGCCTTGTCGTGAGTTCGGACGGTGCCTTGCACGATGGATGAATGTCATGTGCCGGTTGAGGTTCCAACTCATGGATGGATGGATCCACGGTCGTTTTACGGAGCAGTCTCCGAACGTCAGCCAGGCTCGATGCTGTGAACCTGTCAAATCCATGAGAAACAACATCATGCGCCCCAAGACGATACTGCTAGGCATATCAGGCCCTTCGTCGTCTGGTAAAACAACGCTCTCCCGCCTCGTTCGGACGATCCTCCCGTCCTCGTTCATTCTCCATCTTGATGACTTCTACTTGACCGACGCGGAAATCCCAATCCGCAACGGCGTGCAGGACTGGGACTGTATCGAGTCACTGGATCTGACAACGTTTGAAGACTCACTTCGGTACATCAAAGAACATGGCCAAAGCCCACCAGATCTCGTGAGCAAGGAAGATCAGAACGCTGTCGGTGAGAGTGGTGTCAGCGCCGAGGCTGTCGAGCAATGGAAGAGCGTCGTGCGCGAGAATGAGCAGTGGCAAAAGCTTCTTGGGCTAAATATAAGCTTGACAGGCAGTGGAGAGGTTCGAGTTGCCATCATTGACGGTTTTCTTTTGTACGCGGAAAGCATGCGAACGATACGCGAGCTGTTCGATGTGAAGCTTTTCTTACCAACGACTAAAGCTCTCACAAAGCGTCGCCGTGAAGCAAGACAAGGCTACGTCACCATAGAGGGATTCTGGGAGGATCCGCCTGGGTACGTAGACGACATTGTATGGCCCAACTACGTCCGCGATCATGAATTCCTATTCAGAAATGGTCTTGTCGAGGAAGAAGTAGACGAGGCTGTATGCGAGAAAGTACATATCTGTGCTATGCCTCGCGAATACGCTGAAGACATGGATGGCGCACTGACCTGGACGATGAATACACTGAAAGATGCGCTGTCGTCCCAGACCTGAACTTATATCAAGCACCAGTTCGAAAACATTGGCTGTGGCCGCTCGACGAGCCGATGCGGGCTTGTGCTCCAGTGTGTTTTCATGCAGCGTGCGACAGGCATCATTCTTGGCAACCCCTCACGAGGCTGCCAGAAACACTTGATACAACTCCTCTATCCCTCGACATAGTTCGATGAGAAATTACAAGCTGTATTCGAAATGCTACGATTTGTCGAATTTATTGTCTGAATACTGAATTGCCCAACGGAAAACGCTTTGCTCGTGAGCTTAATGGAGACTGTAGTCGCTCTCGGTCTTGCTGCGAACATATGTCAATTTGTAGAGTGCACAATCGCTGTCATCAAAGATGGCAAATCCATATACGACGGAGTCTCTGGCTTGACGAAAGAATACGACGAAGTCCAGAAAAGAGCAAGCAGGCTTGCTGAGGCTGGCGTTGCGTTCCGCAAGCTGAGAATTGCACAGCTTGGATGTCAGCAAGATGACAAGTTAATCGAGCTTACAGAAGATTCTATCGACGTAGCGAACGGATTATATCAAGAGTTCGAGAGGCTTAAAGGTAAAAGCACGAACAGGGTACTACAGGCCGCATTTGGCCTCGTGAAGAGCTACGGCGCGCGTGAAAGGATTGAGAAAAAGGTGCAACAATTGAAACTTATCCAACAAGATATCACTTCGCAAGGCATTACGGTAATGCTGTGAGTTAGGAGGTCTTTGTTCCTGGAGAACTCGACTGACCAGTGACGTCAATGCAGGTCTGACCTGGATCAGATAAAGCAGCAAATGAAAGACGACAAAGAACAGAGCCGACAGTTCCAGATACAGCAACAGAAAGGAGAGGCTTCCATATCTGAACAGATCTCTGTTCTTGCAGATTCGATGATTCGGTCCTTTAGCTCACAATCAACCGTTTCACAAAGTCCCCAACAAGTAATTGATCACATAAACACGCTGCAGGAGCACCATTCACGGTGGAAAAGAGACAAGGAGTTGCGCCAAAAGAGGTACGCAGCCCTCAGGTCTCTCCAGTTTCACGAAATGATGTCCCGAAAGGATGGTATCAAGAACGCGCATACCAAAGACGTTGACTGGAGGAAAAAGGAGTAAAGTCTCTTGCGCGACTGGTTGAAGCACGATGACGGTATCTTCTGGATATCAGGCATACCCGGCTCTGGAAAGAGTGTCTTGATGAAATCCCTCATAGATGGTCATCAGACAGAGGAGCATCTGCTGTCGTGGGCTGGGGGCGCGAGGCTTGTGATCGCCAGTCATTACTTTTGGGCAACAGGCCCTGCAATTCTGAAATCGGAGAATGGAATGCTACGATCTCTGTTATTCGAGATATTCCGTTCGTGTCCTGAACTCGTGGACAAGATGTGTCCAGCCAGTCTGCTCGAGTATCCCGGGGATAACGCCGCAGACTATCCTTGGTCCCTTATAGAGCTTCGGCAAAGTATACAGTCTATAAATCATCTGACAGGCCAGTATCGCTTTTGTTTCTTCATCGATGGGCTCGACGAATACGATGACGCCTCGGAGTGGTCAGACGAATCACGGAGGGTTGTTCCCACCAGTGTAAACGACATCATCGAAATCGTTAGATCCCTGACATGCTTGGCTGGAGTGAAAGTCTGCGTGTCAAGTAGACCATGGGTTGCATTCGATTCTGCATACGGACAACGACCCACGACCATGATCAGCCTCGAGGAGTTCAACTGGACGGAAATTCGCAAATATACAAAGGAGACAATCTTACCAATTGCGGAAAGCCTTCGGGATAATCCTTATAACAAGAAAGACTACTACGGGCTTCATAAAATCATAGAATATATTATGAGAGAATCGAAAGGCGCCTTCCTTTGGGTATATTTGGTCGTCAATAAGGTTGTGGTTGGTCTACGGCATAAAGATAGTATAGACCTCCTCACCAAGCGAGTCAAAAACTTCCCCTCGGACCTTCCAGGATTCTACAAGCATATGCTAGACAACATGGATCCGGACTATGCAGAAGAAGCTCGAAAGATCATTTCAGTCGCTCTCTATGCCTATTATACTGGATATGAACCTTTGCATGTGTTACAATACTCATATATATGGTCGCAGCTTGACACAACTGGCGACTTTGGGTTATCAATACCAACACCATATCGGTGCGAGTCTGGTATGGAAGAGCTTATTAAGCACGCCACTAATCAGTTCCTTTCACGCTGTCCCGACTTCTTCCATGTGAAACGACTGCAACATGATTTTCCACACGATATTGAAGTACGTTTTATCCATCGAACTGTCGCGGAATTTATACGTGAGGAAATGGTAATATCGAAGTCAGAAAGAAACATGGATACACACTTCGACGTATCTAGGTTTTTGGCGAACAGTTTTCTTGCTTGCGTCAAGACTATGTTAAATTCACCACTGACTCGCACATTGGCAATTCGCAATGTTCGGGGCCCCAGAGCTTGGCCTGGCGCAACCCGTCGACTAAAGCTTTTACCAGCTCGGTATCTGCCTATCATTCGAGCAGAGCTACATCTTTGGGAACAATTTACTTGCAAAGTAGTATTGTCTCAGTCGGAGGTGCTTTATAGTACAATAAATCAGAAACCGCTTATACACCATCCGCGAATTCGTCCCGCTCAAGATGATTTCTGGCAATGTCTCCTCGAGGAACGGCGGCGCATATTTGACCGTTATCGATTGGCCAAATTCGCATTGGCGAATGGAGGGACTTTCCACTGGTATGTTAAAGAAAGGGTTGCCAAGAATCGGAAGCTTCTGTATGAGATGCTGAACTTCAGGACTCCTGAAAGTCTCTCTGCTTTCCTATCAGTACAAGGCGTGAACGAGCCATTATTCAGCCAAGAACAATGGACAGTCTTTAACATCGGAGCAGCAGATGCATACGCCGCAGAAACACCATGGGGTCTATGGCTGAAGCGACTAAGCCAGTACTGTGTAATCTGCGCCAGAAAGGACCAAGACCTCGGACGAGTTGGAGTAGCGACTTCATTCATCGAAAGTGGTGCAGATATGAGTCTTCGTCAGTATTACGAATTTTCTGACTGGGCATCCGTAGAAAAATTTGACACCCCACCGGACATCGGCCAATCTGTCAACTGGAGAGGGCTCCACGGT
Organism: Pseudovirgaria hyperparasitica; assembly: GCF_010093815.1. Taxonomy (NCBI): domain Eukaryota; kingdom Fungi; phylum Ascomycota; class Dothideomycetes; order Acrospermales; family Acrospermaceae; genus Pseudovirgaria; species Pseudovirgaria hyperparasitica. The sequence goes on from NW_022985550.1 coordinate 1,857,700, forward strand.
TGGACCAGAATTTCGGTCGCGACAATACCTGCACAGGTATGTTCGATTGAGAAATTGAAGGTACGTCGGAGGTGTGCAGAGGAGATACATCTGAGGTGGGAAGGCGAGCTTTCACCCAGCGAGCTTTTGTTGTTCTACTTCAGGGACGCAACTCATCGCCGAGACATTAAGGAGGCAATCGAGCAGCAATCGAGAAGGCCGGGATTAAAGCGGAAGTCGGTCCACCAGCAGAGGCAGAGCACGAAACAGACACCATAAGCCTCCTCCCACCCAAAGACGACAACGTCTCTGTGTACGGCTCACAGCCATCACCAGCGCCAAAATCCCTACTAAGTCTCATCGACCCACTGAGATGGCTACGATGGTTCTAACCAGGCACACGCCAACTACCCCTGCCGCAAAACACCCACAAACAAGTCCACACCGTAACTAGGCAACAACAGATTTACGGGCGTTGGCGTGTACGCAAGAGGTACCTTCACACGGCGATATATATATATCTTGCCATGCTACATGTTTCTCCTCTCGCTCATCAGCTTCGCCCTGTTGTTTCCGCGTGAACTATGCAAACACGGGGGGGACTCGTGACGTCCGGTCCTAACTGTCGCTCTCGCTTGTTGTCCTGGACCTCTGGCGAGCTTTCTTTCTACCATCTCACCTGCACGACTTGGAGAACCTCGGGGATCGTTCCGAAAGGAAACCCGCTGTCTGTCTGTGTGACGCGCCTCTTGTCTTGTGTCTGTTCAAGCTCTGTTGATCTTGGAGCTTTGGCTCGGATAGGGGGATGGGGGTGTTGCTGTGGATGAGGGTATTCTTTGTGCTTATGCTTATCTCTTTGTACGTAGTTCTTCTATAGCTTGCATATAACTCCTATATATCTCATATACATATTCTATGTTCTTTAATACACCTTTTTCTAACGTGTCTATTGGTATATATATGATATTATCTAACGATTCTTATATCTCTATATCCCCCTACATTGGCCCTTTCATATCAATAATAGTCTTAGGTATCTGGTATACCGCGTATACAGCAATAGACATAGTAGTACACTATATAGATAGATAGATGGCTGCATAGAAATGTAGAGTATAAAGCGCAGGCTGTACATATATACATATACTGTCTCGTCGTATATGTTCGATACTCGTATTCCTACGGAATCATAAAAAGATACAACGTTTTGTCTAGCGCCCGCTAGCGCCCTCACCAAAACCACGACCAAAAAACCACCTTTTACCATATATTAATCCAACCACGACCTTAATCAAAAATCTGACCGACAATTCTGTAGAGAATGAAATTCCGTGTAATTCTATATACTTTTTACTATCTGCAGCTGCGTCGTCGCGGACGAGTAGGGTTTACAAGCCTCTGGTGTCGCGTTTGGTGGCAGGTTCAAAAATTCGACTTCGCCGTGGATTTTCCGGCGTGCCTTAGTGCCTTAAATTCAAGACTGCACGCAGTCTGCCGGCCGCAGGCCACCCTAGTATTATATATATACATATACTACACTCGAATAGCCTTTAGCTCCTTACCATTATCAACACTATATATCATGCTTATTCCCTCTTCAAAACACACCAAGACAAAGGACATTATAAGCTCCAAACAAACCCCCCATTAATTTTGAATTTTTTTCTTTTCTTTTCTAAAATTGCAAAATCTACGCGAGCTACATCCAAAGAGAATCTCACAACTAGATGACAGAGTTACTCGAGTACAGGAAGGATGTAGAATAGGTCATTAGAACAAATACATGGAAAAAGCGCGCCAAATTGGATTCTCCAAAAGATGTGTGATTGTTCGACGTTGCGTGTGTCGTGTCAGGCATGTTGTTGGGCGGCGGGTCTTAGGGTCGTTTTGTTTTATTTCGTGGCGATGTGGTGGTATAGATTTAGGGGTTTCGTCGGATTTGGTGTGGATGGATGTATGTATGTATGTATGTATGTATGTATGTATGTATGTATGTATGTATGTATGTATGTATGTATGTATGTATGTATGTATGTATGTATGTATGCATGTATATATGCACACGCGTATACAGACATGCACTATCATACGTCAACCACCCAGCTACCACCCTATAACCCTACACGATCATGTCCATCTCAAAAAAAGGTTGCTCCGGAATAAGTATATCGTCGAAGCCGGCCCAGCCAGCAGCTATAGACCAGCGCGTGCCCCAAGGGGACGGACTATAAAAAGCCGGTATATCGTCGAAGGTATGAGGGACAAAGGGACGGAGGACCAGCCATCTGCTGTAGCCCACCCCCAAGTATCCGACAAGTGAGCCCGAGAAGAATCGGCCGGAAGGCGAGACGAAGAGGGCATAGATGGCGAAAGCGAAGGAGCAAGACGAAGCATAAATCCAATCACAACCACCCCCCCGAGAACCCATGGATAAAGAGTGCGAATGCACCAACCCACCCCCTCAACCCCCAAAAAACCTCCTCTTCTTCACCACCCTCCCAAACCGACTCCTCAACACCCCATCCACCCCCTCCACCGGCGACGGCGTCTCCGGCGTCTCCGGCGCCGCCACCACCCCCGAGCCCGAACCCGAACCCGCCACACTCGGCGTCCTCGGCAGCGTATGCGGACACACCACCATCCCCTCCCGCGCCCCGCCCTCCGAACGAACCACAGCCCCCCTCCCCCTCCCCCTCTTCAGCCGCGTCCAGCGCCTCGCACGCGCCTTCGGCAGCGCCCTCCTCCTCTTCTTCCTGCCCAGCTGGGCCAGCGCCTCGGGGGACAAGTCGCGCGCGTACAACAGGGCCTGGCTCTCGATTGCGGAGCGGAAGACGGGTGCTAGGCCGCCTGTTTTCGGTCTTGCGGAGGCGGAACCGGATGCAGAGCCGGAGGCGGAGGAGGCCTCCTTTTTCTTCTCGGCCTTGGCGCGGGCGGCGAGCACGGCTTCGAGCTCGGCGGGGGGGGCGGGGGGAGGGGGGGGGGTGGTGGAGGGGGGGGGGGGGGGGGGGGGGGTCGAAGGCGGAAGGGAAGGGGTAGTTGTGGATTGGGAGGGTGGCGCGGGCGCGGAGGCGGGATTCGAGGTTGAGGTCGTGGAGGAGTTTGGTGTAGACGGCGTGGGGGAAGGTGATTGTTGGGACGGGGGGCATTGGTGGGTTGGTTGGTGGTGCGGAGATGGATAGGTCTCGTTTGTTTTTTGGGGGTGTAGGGAAGGGGGAGAATTGGGGATTGCTGGGTTGGGTATGTTAGTTTTGGGTTGGGTTGATGGGGTAGAATTTGGGGATTGCGGGATGGGGAGATGGGGGGTGAGGGTGGTGATGGGGTGGAGTTGGGCTTGGGGGGATGGAGGTGGTGTGGTTTACATGCTTTGCTTGTTGTGTATATGTGGTGGTGGATGCTGGGTGTGGAGTGTTTGGGGACTTACTTGTATTGTGACGCACGCTATGCGAAATTCAGATATGATGTAAGATGCGTGGGGATGTGTGTATACGACACAGGTGTAGCAGAGAAGTTAGGGGATGGGATCTCTCGGGGGGAGGAGGCTGTTTAAATATGTCGTGGTTTGCGAGCGCTCTGAAGGTTTGGAAGCGCGGTACGCTACGAGGATAGAGGAGGGAGAAAGCCATAGAACGAGGTTCCAAACTTCCTAGACGGGGAAACATGTATTTTTTTTTCTTATGTGGCTCATCCAAGGAACGGGTATATGGAAGAGTATAGCGTGAGGGATCGTAGTAGGATGTTGTCCTTGTATGTCTAGGCGCGCTGAAGGACGTTGAGTCCATGGAGTCCATAGTCAAACGGAGGAAACATGAGTCATAATAAGAATACAGCAAGTGAGTTACCGTAGAGTAGAGTCGATCCAAGTAGTTATTATCCTTGGTGTTGAGGCTGCTTGTGTTGTCGTCGCATACCAGTAGCATTCAAAGTGGGCTATCTGCATCCGGGAAAACATGTTGCCCGAAGAGGTATAGCGCTACGATGAAGCCCGCTACGCTACGCCCGTTCGGGCATAAGGCAGCCGCAGCTCCACCACATAAACCCGACTGCATCCCTTTGATTTTCCCGATACAGTCGTGTTCTAACCCGTACCCTGCACCGACCAGCAGCACTTTTCATCTATATGTATACCTGATCAATGGGGTTTCTATTGACTAGTACTACTCTACATTCTTAATATTGCATGATGCCTTTGAGAAATGCTCGGGGCACTGCCGAAGTTATACCGACGCGTCGTTGACTACGCCGCAGCTACTACCTAGTCTAGTACCTTATAAATCCATGGATAGATCTTTCTTAGCGGAAAAGCCCCATTTAAAGAGCCATTGCATGTACTAGTAGTATACCGCTTCGATCAGATGTCTGCACTCGCCCACGACGCGAGTCCTGTAGGAACAGACGCACAATCCGTGCCAGGCAGCGACCTTGATGCCCAGAAACCAGCCTCATCGACAGACGAGGGCCTCAAGAGCAACCAGACTTGTAGCTGTTTCCACTATGATCTCGACCCTGATGAAACCGACCGATCGAGCGAGTTCGATGATTCTAACTTGCCTCCAGTCGTCATATTGAACGAGACCCCCTGGCCCGAGCCCGCCAGTCCCTTGTCACCATCAGAGGAGCAGAAGTGGGAGCCACTATTTGGACTAAGTACAGACACAGGTCTGCCAAATCAGGGCATCAAGAATATGGCTGCAATCGTTGAGCTCTTGCGAGAAGCCGGGATCGTGTGTTGCATGTCGTACGAGCCCGCACTCAGGTACTACGGAGCTAAGCGACTTGTTTTCGTAAGTCATGTCATATAAAGTTGTCTTTGGGCTTCTTTGGGTTTTCCTGACCCCCCCGATAGGAATGGATTTTTTGCATCCCGACGGAGCATGTCGAGAGTGCCTCTCAGTTGATTCGAGAACGAACAAATGATTACGAGCCGTTTCGCCATCCAGATACCCAGCGTGTTTACAGCCTCGACCACTTTTTCCCTCGATTCAAAATTCGGGGACATAGCGTCTTTTTCACCTTCATGTCTTCACAGGCGCTCAACATCCCATGCACGCCCGAAAACGTCGAGTTCAGCCCGAATGGAATACCGTACCCTAAGCTACATGTATACACCCAGAGCCTCATCGACACATACAATGTGGTGGATCTTGTTGATCTAATTGACGGCATGGATCTCTCTATCGAATGGGGCAAGGCTCATCTCAATCTGGAGGGCCCGATCGATGTTGCCTGGGGCAGATGGACCGCGAATTTCGAGGCTGGCGGACAAGCCCCTCCTGACATGATCCCACGATGGTGCGCGGATCCACCTTCACGGCTTAGTATCTGGTTGAAATACGCGTCGGCGGAGAGGAAGTGGGCGAGTCGTGGGTTCAAGGCGCTTCCGAACGACGTCACGAGGTTTCGTAAACGTGGGCAGGGGGATCCGCGGCTGCGGCAGCGGGATTGGTGTTGAGCGATAGAGGTTTTCGCATATATATAGTACTAGACTTGCGTGGCTATCTGGCAAATGGTATATAGGGTTGTTGGGGTAGTAGTAGCAGTAGTCTGATGACGAAGAGAAAACTGCTCAAACATGTCTGGCCATGATGAACTCTAACTGGTATACAGTAGAACCTTGGCTATGGGATCACGTTGTACTTTACAGAAAGGAAAGATGTTCTTGGTGTTGGTTTGTGTCTGCTTGACGTCGTATAAAGAATAATAATTAGCATACAGTAAGTAGTAAGATAGGAAGCAAATGATTGGCTGGCAATTTTTAGAAGTGGACCCATGTGTTTTCCGCCTTAGCCGAAGTGTGTGAGATGTTGGTGCCTGATTTTGCGCGAGTCGCTTGCACGGGGAGGAGGGGGAGGGCAAAATGAGGCGCGGGTATAGTTTTTTGGGTTTTTGGGTTTTTGGGATTTTTTGATATTCGACAACATACTCGACAACAAACCTTTTTTGCTGACTCGCGCGACTGTGATTCGGACTGCTCCATCGGGATGATTTCTCTGAAGGAGTTTTGATGGAAGGTTGGCGATGAGGGCAGGATATGTATGACATGAGGTCGCATGGCCAGGACCGAGCGACTAAGACCAACAGGGGGATGAACTAGTGGGATGTGTTGTTGGATGCGCGGGTTGCAAGGGATATGGGGGGAAGGCGATGGTACAGTTAGAGAGGATGTGGTGAGATTAGGGCCGAAGTGGTGGTATGGTGCATCGGAGTATATTTTCGTATCTTTAATAGTTTAATAGTTTAGTAGTTTAATAGTGACTAGGTTACTAGGTAAACATGTATGTATGTAGATAATTCACACAGACACAACAGACAGCCACGTAAGGCACATAAGGCACATAAGACACGTAAGGCATGTAAGGCATAACATGTAAGGCACGTAAGGCACATCTCATCACTCTCTCTCTGTGCAGCCGGCGTCTAAAAGTTTGTGCAGTTTAGTCGCTACCAAACCTACCAATCTACTAATAACAACCTACTAATCACCTACCATTAATCCCCCCCCCCCCCCCCCCCCCCCAAAAAAAAACGTCTCTCTTCCTTGTCCCCCGCCAGCCAGCCCAGCGCAGCGCAGCGCGCGCATCCCAGAAGCCTGCAAGATGGCTGCATGTGCATCTATGCATGCATACCAAGGGAGGGAAAGGAGATGGTTGATTTATAGTAGCTTATTATTATGGCGCGCAGGGAGTCTGCTTCTGCGTAAAATATGCCATCGTCGCGCGACAGCCAATGATGCCTGTACAGACAACAAGAGAGCCCGACGCGAGGACAGGACAGGACAGGACAGGACAGGACAAGACAAGACAAGGCCAGCCAGCAGCCTACATAATACAGTGTGCGCGCGCGACAGACACCTCACAGTCAGTCAGTCAGTCATGGTGACGGGTGACGGTGACGGTGTTGTGGGTGACAGTGGTGACCGTGACAGTGACAGTGACGGTGACGGTGACAGTCAACCTTGAAATGGTCCATTTTGAGCGCAATATTATGCTGCCATTGCTACTCATGCTAGGAAGTACGGATCACTACTAATTACTACAGTAACTACCACTAATGACTGCTGCTGATGGCTTCACTGGCGATGAGGGGAATGTACAGTGTGCGTTGAGAGGTCGCCCGTAGATCGGACCGCTATTATCATGCATGTCCACCACCGTCCACCGTCTCCACCATCAATCCATGGTTTATTATCCATCAGTGCATCATCATCAGCATAATCATCATCACCAGCATCAGCATCAGCATCATCACCCCTCCTGCTCCTCCACGAAGCAAAGAGCGGTGTCATGCTAATATAGCACCCTGTTTAGTGCTTGTGCTTTTCCACTTGGACAGCGTGGCGCCTCTTCTCCCCACATGCTCACTTTGTGCCCACTTTAGCTGTTAATTCCTCCCTCTATCCCCCCCTCCCCCCCCCCTCCCCTAAATTCTTCCCGGGTACCCCATGCAGCCTTTTTGCTTGTGGTCGGTGGTAGGGCCGCTTTTTACCCTGCTTGGGACGGTCTGTGCTTCCTTTCCGTAGCTTGCAACTCTCTCTCTCTACTCGCCGTTTTGCCTCTGCTCACGTCCCACTGCCTCACTCTCCTCTCAATCTAAACACTCACTCTTGTCTCTTCCTATCCACTTTCGCCTCTACCGCAACACTCGCCCTAGCCATTAATCGTCCCTCGTCGTCGTTAGTTATCTGTCGTCAGGCCCCCTCGCCATGATCTTGACCCGCTGAAGCCTCAACCTACCACCACCCAGACCCGCCCACAACCTTCTGTGCAAATCCCTTCAGGATGGACTCTCGGCCGCCATATCAACCACGAGACGCGCGAGATCGTCCCTTCATTCACAACCCGAACCATCAACCGCCTCCTCCGCCTCCTACCCAACAGCCACCGCAGCAACAGCAGCAACAACAACAGCAACAGCCTCCTTACTCCTACGCGCCGCCTGCCTCACAACAAGCCGTACACGTGCCCTACGGTGCAGATCCTTACGCTCGAGAACAACGTCGCGATCCCTTCCTCCCTCAATCCGCACATCAAAGAAACGGTAGTTATGGAATATCTGGTGGCAATGGACCCATACCAGGCCCGCCTCCCGAGAAGTCGCCTGTAGATGGAGCTTGGTCTCATAGTGGTAAGATGAAACCTTCATTTCACATTCCGTAATAGCAGCATGTCTTTAAAAAGCCACCAATCGCTCGAGGCCCTATATTTTGTTCGATCGTGAACGCCGAGGTCTACAGCCAATTTAACACTGTGTGGACTCTATGTGGGAAAAACAGCGCAATATGAGCGATTTGAAGACTCGGATCAGGGCAGAAAAACACAATATATGGAAATATTCATGAAGTTTGGGCGCTTTTTTTTGGGCTTGAGAATTAAGAGACGGTGAAGAAGAGACGAAGCCTGCAGGTTGTTGAGCGGTGCAAGCCCTGCAGTGTGGAAATTCGGAATGAGCCCTCTTCAGCTCCATGCAAGACATCCCGAGCCTTCGCCATTTGTGTCTCTATTTTGCATAGCACATACGTGGAGAACGTGGCTAACGATATTTCTTCAGGCGCACAACCGCAACAGCACCACGCACCCGTACAACATCAACATCACCACCATCATCAATCTGCCGGTCCACCACCTCCACCGCCTCCACCAATGTCTGGCCCGAATCATCCCCAGAATATGCCTGCATATGCCCCAGAACATTCGAGACGCGGATCAATAGGAGCCGGGAGCCCACCTGCTGGATATTATCAACGTATGTCAGATAATCTTCAAAACGCCTCACATTGTGTTGTGAATCGGCTGACCTTCGCATAGCGCCACGAGACTCTCATCCTCCACCTCCACTCCCTCATGGCAATCGTAACATGCCACCGCCTTCACCACAGAAACAAAGTTCTGGAGGGCCATATCAGAGTCAACAACGTCCTCCAGATCCATTCACAAATCACAGAGAGCTTCCAAGTCTCGGGACCTCGTCCCATCGCCCGGGCAGTGCTCTATCCATATCGTCTCTAATTGGAGGAATGAATGACTCCAGATCGCAGCCTCAGCACTCGCCTCCACTCCAAGCAGCAGCGTCGCCCCCAACAAGGACAATGCAACCCCCTTCACCAAGAAGAGCTCCATCGACAGGTGCTAGGAACGAGTACGGCATGTATAACAGACCCCGGACACCTGAAAGATACCCATCCTCTTCCTCTGCAAGGCCATCTGAGCCACGAGGGTATGGTGCATCGTCTCCGACGAGGGCAAACTCGATGGCAAACAAGTCTCCAGATCACCAACGGCAAGGCTTCTCTGGCCAAGGACCTCCCGGTCAGTACAAACCGATGCAACATCAAGAACAGCGATATTATCCTGGCCACTCAATACCACCAAGGGATCCTGACATGGGTGGTGGACACGGAGGCCAAACTGTCCCACCGCGACCACTGAGTCAACCGTCGCAAGGTCCAGGTCCGGCGCACGAGAGGAAAGGTCTCTTCGAGCCTTCTGGTGGATATGGAAGACCTCCATATGGATACCCCCTCGACGAACGCAGGCACGAAGCTCCTCCACTACCTCGATCGGCCGTCTCCAACCAAGTCGATGAGCGCCAACGGGATAGACCTGTGACAGTACAACCTGTAACACACTCCGCTTATAGCCCTCCCAGGGAACAGGGTGGTCCTGGTCAGCAGCAGCCCGCGTACCCGGATTCGCGCTATCCATTGTATCGGCCTGGCATGGACGATGGTCGGAGAGAAGTCCCCCGGAGCGACGTGACGAGCGCGGCTCGACCTCCGTTTGGAGCACCATTGCAACATACCTCGCAACATCCGTCATTGAATCCCGAAGATCCTTCACGACCTCCACGTACACACACCGGGCCTCATCCACGCATGTCGGACCCTTTCAGCAACATGCCTACTACTTCAGATCCAATAGGAAGTGACCGACGACTCGTCGAACAGCTTGGCCATTCCGGCTCATCTAGTGCTCCACCATACCAGGCCCGTGGACCTCCTTTCGATCCCCAGAACCAAAGATCCGGTCACCTCGGCCCGGAAGCCAACCGAAGGACAGGCCGCGCTTCTCCACTACCACAAGCCGTACAGGGAGCTTCAGCCCAGCCTGTCGGGCCGGGCGGTCGGCCGGAGATCAAGAGCGAGTTTGGCAGGATGTTCTCGGGACTCGGTGGTGGACTAGGCAGTGCGCCCTCGAGGCACGGGACAGCCACACCTTCAAGGCGAAGTCCTTTGCCACAAAATGGAGGGGAATCTAGCTTCGGCGATGGCGAGGTTTCCATGGCACGAGCTGGTTCACATAGCGGAAGAAGGGCTAATAAGAGAGTGAAAGACGAAGACATGATGATGGCAGACAACCACAACGCGGATGGAAGATTAACTCCATCGATATCCCGTGCAGGCGGGAAGAGATCGAAACATCATCATCCGCCAGATCATCACCATCACCATCGCGCAGTGGGCCATCACCATCACCATGTCCACCACAAACCAGCCCATGAGCATGATGATGGCCAAGCGGCAGGTCAATTCAACACCATACGATTGGGTCCGAACGGGGCCCCAACAGATTCCACACCAGAAGCCACTCACCATCACCATCACCACCACATTGTACATCCGGGACATCACCACCACACTCCACGACCGATACCGCCCCCAGACAAGCTCCCAGAATCGATCTACAACATCACTGCTCTCCTCGCCGATGCATCAAAAGAACCAAGCGCTCATCTCGGATCACAAGTGTATGCACCGGTGCCAGTACCACCATCTGTCGAAACGCCGCTCGATGATAAATTCGGCTACGCGTCAATGCCGAACCCACTGCCTTCCACAATTCAGGGCAGAGTGAATTGTACATTTGACATCCGCATCCCTCGCTACTTCCTGACGCCGCTCCAGCGCGAACTGGTTGTGAAGCAACGTTGCGTGTGGGGACGAGACGTTTACCGCGATGATTCGGACCCTCTCGGCGCGGCAATTCACTCCGGCTGGATTCTTGGCGCGTGGGGCGACGCGGTGAGCGATGTCAGCATCCTAGATGACCGCTGTGCACGCGCCAGAGCGCCAGAGGACGTGGAACAGCGAATTTTGGCACGCCCGGCGGCACCTCTGATTCCACCGCCCGATGTCGACCTCATACTACGCATCCTCATACTCCCCCCGCTAGAGCGATATCCGTCGCACAATCAGTATGGCATCACAAGCCGCAAAGCGGGAAACAAATATGGCGGCATGAGCTACACAATCCAAGGGTTGCAATGGAAAGATGAGGGGCCTGGGTCTCGCGGACAAGACCGCACGCGAGAGGCTAAAAACAATCGCATGAGTGCAGCCCAGGCGTTGCTTGACATGTGTCTCTCCACGCGCACGCGGACGAATGACAGCCCTAGGAACGGTACAGCGGCGGTTACGGCGTGAGGGGCGGCAGGAATAAATATACAGGCCTATATGTATGATTGTTTCGGATGTCAAAAAAATTAGCGACGGCGCAAGTTCGGACTGTTGTATACGGTGGACCTTTGTAGAGTGCGATATAAGGTATAATGTGGCCACATGGAGATGTTTAGATCCAGGTCGGAAGGGCTAGTAAGATCGGACTAGGGAACGAACGCAAAGATATCCTTCAGGTGTTTTGGCATGACATTGTAACCACGATGTATGTAGTATTATTACCCTGAGTGTATGCACGCACCATGAGCAAGGCCTACTAAATTCCCTAGGCTCGAATCAAGTCAGGCAGATTAGTCGGGCAAGTCCAAGCGCATCCTTCGAGACAAGAAAGGTGCCCCCTCCACGTTTTGGCGTGGGGTGGGGAGATTGGGCACAGATGCGATCTCAGATGTTTGGAAATCAAAAGGATGACTACTGGCGCCCAAGAGGAGAAGAGGAAAGAGGAAGAAGACCGGCCAAGGCTGAAAGGTGTTTTTTTATCTATATTTCTTCTCATGGTGGTGTGTTTGTTTTCTTGACTGCTGCGCACTGCATCTATCCATCTATCCATCCCATCGTAATCCGGTACAGTTTGAGGGACGGACTGACCTGTCTGTCTTCCCACTACTATCATTCGTTCATTTCGACCTAGTTACCACCGATAAGGAAACGAGTCGAAAAGACTTAATTACATACATACGTACATGCGCCCCCGTTGTAATCGCATCAAGATCCTACGAAAGCCACCTGCCTGCCTGCCTGCCTGCCTGACGCATACCTTCTGCCTCCTCACGAGGCGAGCGATAGCGATAACGACTGCGAACGAACTGCTGGCGTGACGAAGCATCGACACAACGACACGACAACAACGGCTCACCGCATCTTCTCCTCTGACCTCAGGCTCACAACGAACGAGACCTAGGCGCGCGCATTGCCTTCCATCCTATCTATCCATTCTGAGCACCGTTCGTATCCGCGTGTGTGTGCGTGTGTGTGTGTGTGTGCATGCAGAATTTGCGACCGCTGCCGACATTCCTACGTACCTACGGCCTGCTTACATACTGCGGGTTCACGACTGGCTGGGCCGAGTGGTTAGTTTATCCTGCGTGATAAGAGAGAGAAGGAGGAGGACGAGGAGGAAGAAGAAGAAGAAGAAGAAGAGGCGCGAGACAGGATACAGGATACGATGGGACGTGAGCGCGCGGAGACGTATTCGATGGGAGCGATTGTAAGTTTTTGTGTGTTTTTTAATATTTTACTTGGGGTTGTGTTGTTGTGTTTGTTATGAAGAGGGGATGAGGGGGAGGGAGGGGCTGCTGGAACTGGAGCTGGAGCTGGAGCTGGAACTGGATGCCTGAGGCTGCAGGGCGCCCGGAGTGGAGTGGAGTGGAGTGGAGTCTGGACCTGCCCGTTGCTTTTGCTTCCAGATTCGGGCCCACGTGACCTTTGGTGTGTTTTGCTGCATGCTGCTGCATATAAACACAGAAGGAGCGTTCTGGCGGTGTTGTTGCAGATGAAAAGGGCAAGACAGAAACAGACAGCTGTTGTTGACCAACAGACAAGACAGCGCTGAACTGGGCAGGAGCAGCAGTCGGGAGTATCCGGAGCAGGGACCAATCCATACGATGCAGGCGCGGCAGAACACGCGACACCGCACAAACCCAACTTTCACCCACAATTACGCCACTCACAACTCTACACACGCTACACACGCTATTACACCACTTCTCTACACACACACACACTTACACGCCACTCACGCACCTTCGAAAGGACCACCAATCGAAAGCAATCTCAAGAGAAAACCACGCATCCGCCGCATGCAAAAGGAAGATTTTTGACATCTCCACTACTGCACGCACCGCTTCTTGTCTTGCTCGTCGCTCGGCCCATGTCGTCGGTCCCTTGTTTCTTGTCCCTGGTCTGTTGTCCCTTGTCGCTCGCCCCTCATCCCTCCTCGCTCGTCCCTGTGAAATTTCGGAATCAACTGCGGGTCCGGGCCAATTCATCCATCTAGTAGTGCTGCTGCTACTGCTTCCTGGTCCTCGGCAGTGGAAAGTGACTACTACTCGCTCATTCATCATCATTGTGCCCGCTTCAGCAACACGGAGACTTGATTCTCGCTTTCCACTTGAGCCTGTCGGGTATCTCTTCATCTCTACGACTTCCTCGCCAGCTCGCTCTCGCACCTCTGCCTCGTGCCTGACCTGCAACTCTGCTATCCTGCTCTGTCACTGCTGAATTCGCTCGAATCCTTCTCGAATCGTTACACCGAACGGCAAGCAGCTTCAATACGACAAGCCGCTGTTACGGTCGAACGGCTACCCTTCACCTTCACCCGAACGAACAATCGCGCTACGAGCTACTGTCCCATACAATTGTTAGCCTCTACGCTTCACGCACCACATTCACTCTGTTCTTGTTCACAAGGCACGTCACACCACACGCGTGTCTACCGCCTGGCCTCAAGCATCCTGTTCACTGTCGAAACGCAGGACTGTCACCCAGAAAGCCTCCATCAGACCTCGCGGGCCTGAGCACATTGTCGGCCGCCAATTTCCCATTCTTTTGATACAAAACCTCCAATTTGGCCCGGGCGCGGACTGTCCATCTAAATCTGTACCGGTCTATCTTGTCGAACACTACACTACATCCCGTTGGAGAAACTCAGATCTCTCTTTTTGCTCCCTTCAATCGAACTTGAGCCATGGAGACCACCGACGCCAACGGCGTGAACGGCACTCACCCTGTCCATAGCTTTTCCCCCAAATTGAGCTCTGTGCCTCAAGGAGATTTTATAAGACACAGTCGGAAAACTAATGGCTCTGGTGTACAGGCTGATGATACCCGGATATGTGTGGTTATGGTTGGACTCCCCGCGAGGGGTAAGAGTCTGATAGCCCAGAAGGGTGAGTGACTGCTACTATGACAATGTTATGCTTGCTGACATTCACCTCACAGCTGTCCGCTACCTTCATTGGCTGTCCATCAAGGCAAAGGTGTTCAATGTCGGTCAGTATCGCCGCACTGCAACGCCAAACCCCTCGGCCGAGTTCTTCGACACCTCAAACCCCGAAGGTGAGCGTCTTCGCCGTGCCGCTGCCGAAGCCGCTGTCGCAGACATGGTAAAGTGGTTCAAGGAGCGTCAAGGTCTGATTGCATTCCTCGATGCCACAAACTCGACCAAGGACCGCAGGAGGTGGATCCAGGAGCGATGCGACCAAGACAACATTGAGACTTTGTTCGTAGAGTCCAAGTGCGACGATGAAGATTTGATCATGAGCAACATCTTGGAAGTCAAGACCACATCGCCAGACTACGTTGGCCAGGATCCAGAAGTTGCGGCGCAGGATTTCAGAAACAGGATCCGCAATTACGAGAAGGTCTACCAGACAATCGACGAAGATGAGTCGGATTTGACCTATGTCAAGCTGATCAATGTGGGACACCAAGTCATCATCAACAGGATTCAAGATTACTTGCAGAGTCGTGTGGTGTACTATCTGATGAACCTGCACATCAAGCCGAGAAGCATTTGGTTGTCAAGAGTAAGCACATGTAAACATGTCCGCGCACGGGCCTGACTAACGCTTCCTAGCATGGCGAATCCAACTTCAACTTATCAGGCCAAATCGGCGGCGATGCAGACATATCCGAGCGCGGCGAGCTCTACGCGAGACGTTTACCCGAACTTGTCGCACAATCTGCGGGCGACACCAAACTCACCATCTGGACCTCTACCCTCAAACGCACAATCCAAACCGCGCGTTTCCTACCGTTTGAGAAACTCGAATGGAAGGCTCTCGATGAGCTTGACAGCGGTGTGTGCGACGGCATGACGTACGGCGAAATCGAAGAAAAGTATCCCGAAGACTTCAAAGCGCGTGATGACGACAAATACAACTACCGCTATCTCGGGGGCGAGTCGTACCGCGACGTTGTGATCCGACTAGAGCCCATTATCATGGAGCTTGAGCGAAGCGAAAACATCCTCATAGTCACCCACCAAGCCATTCTGCGCTGCATCTATGCATACTTTATGAATGTGCCCCAGGAGAGGAGTCCGTGGATGGAGGTGCCACTGCACACGCTGATAAAGCTCACGCCCAAGGCATACAAGACGGAGGAGGAGCGCATGCCAGCCAAGATCCCAGCCGTCAGCACGTTTCGCGAAAAGGGCAGCAGTGCGAAACACCAAGAAAAAGAAGAAGGCGGCGATTAAATGTTGACTTTTTCTCGCAGGCCTCTTGGACACGGATGATAATGATGATGATGCTGATGATGATGATTGTGGTCGTCTTGCAAAGGTCGACACGCCTCTTGCGAAAGTCGATACGCCACTGGCCAGCGACTGACTGCGACGATTTTTATGTGGATTTATGATGGAATGCACACGATCGAATTTTCAATGTGCCGGGCGTTTTGGGCCGGTATGGTTAAACGGGGGGAAACTACAAAAATATTGGGATATCATCTGCAAAGGGAGAAAGTCATCGGATTGCTTTGAGTGCATGTTCTGTGTGCATACCGGGCTGGGCGGGAACTGAATAGACCTGGGCTGGACTGGGCTGGACTGGGCTGGACTGGGCTGGACTGGGCTGGACTGGGCTGGACTGGGCTGGACTGGGCTGGACTGGGCTGGACTGGGCTGGACTGGGCTGGACTGGGCTGGACTGGGCTGGACTGGGCTGGACTGGGCTGGACTGGGCTGGACTGTCCGGACTGGAGTGGGGGTTCATTCTTGTTGTTTCGCATGAGCACACATGGTTATTCTGATAGAATAGGCATGGATTAGCATAGCGTACCGTACGGAGGAGAGACACACTTGTTCAGCAGGTTAACCGTCACGTCAGGCGGAGACGGGCCGGGGCAAGATTAGATTCTTTCTCAACTACAGTTTAGTCAGACAATTGCCCCACGTAAACGGGCGAATGCATGCTTTCTTGCTTTCTTGCTTCCTTCCTTGAGTCTCTCTTTCCTTCTCTGTTTCCTTCTCTGTTTCCTTCTCCCTTTCTCTCTCTCGTTCGTCCTCCTCTATGATGATGATGACTATGACTATGACTATGAACTGCATTCCATTCCATGCTTGACAATTAGGTAGGTAAGGTAGGAAGGTAGGTAGGTAAAGTACCCAAGCATTAAGCAATAAATAACCAACAGTTGACCGTTGAACGCTGAAACGCAAACGATGCGTCCTGGCATGTTGATTTGCGTGACGGGATGGAGAAGAAGAGAAAAGAAAGAAAAGGGGAAAAAAAAGAAAGGGGGGAGGGGGGAGGTAACACTTCTCCTTTCATCTCCCTCTATCCTTTTCTCCCTTTCCCTCTCTCTCTCTCTCTCTCTCTCTCCTTCCTTGTCTCCCTCGCTCCAAGCAAGAAACCAAGAAACCAAGAAGAAAAAAAAAGGAGGAAAGCAACGAAGAAATCAAAAAAAAATCACATAAGAAGATGGAACTACAAGCCAGCAGCATACATAAGCCCATACCCCAAACTGACCACAACGGCAAACGTGAGCAGCGAACTGGGCACGCCGCGCGTAATAAAGTGTTTGACCTGCAGGTAGCGCTGGCCCGTCTGGGGGTCTTCCATCATGATGGCGGCTATATTTGAGAACATTTGTATTAGCAATCTGTCTTGATGTTTCACATTGGGGCAAGGGTCCACTTACTCATGTTCGGAAAGCCACTTGTCGGCAGGCCCATGGCGGCGCTGCACATGAGCACGCTGGCCATGACGAGCAGACGCGGGTGCGGCTCGTCCATGTTCGCGCCGACCTCGGCGACGAGCGGGAGCACAATCAGGGCCGCAACGGTATGGCTGATGAAGGTAGCGACGACGAGGATGAGGGCGGCGAAGACGAGCATGACGGCGTAGAGGCCGAGGCCATCGGTGCGGTCGGTGATGGCGTTTGCAATGGCGTGCAGGAGGCCCGAGGAGTTTACGGCTTTGCCGAGGGCGAGGCCGCCGGCGGCGAGGATGATGATGGTCCAGAGGAAGTTGTTGAAGTCTTCCTTTGTGAGGATGCCGCTGCCGAAGAAGAGGATGATGGGGATGATGGCTACGACGCCCATGTCGCCGAAGACGCCTTCGAGCTGGTGCGACACGCACCAGAGTGCGATAGTGACGAGCGTGGTGATGCTGATGAACCATTGGATGCCGGTGAAGCGGTCTTTCATTGGCCGGATTGGCACGATGGTTGTGCCGCGGCCGGGCTGAAAGGTGAGGAGCAGGAGGACCCAGATTAGGAGGATGCTGGTGATGCAGACGGGGAGTGCGATGAAGAACCATGCGCCCCATCCGACGGGCGGCGACATGTTCTGTAGGGCAATCAGGTTTTGAGGGGACGCGATGGGGGATGCCATGCCGCCGATGTTGGACGCGAGGGCGATGCCTAGGAGGAGTGCTCTGGACATGTTGGAGTCGGAAGGGAGGTTGCGAAGGATGGGCTTGGAATGTTAATTATTTCTGAATGCACAGCTATGAAGAGAAGAAGCACGTACCTGGATGATGGAGAAGCAGAGGACAGGGGCGGCGACGTTGCTTATCCACATGCTGGCGAACATGGCGACGAACATGCTCGTCAGGAGAACTGTTCGTGGTCTTGTACCTGCTTTGCTCAGCACGAATGTTGCCATTCGCTTCGCGATGTTGAACTTTGACAGGGCAGCAGCGATTGTGAAGCCTCCAAGCAATAGCATTATGACTGGTGTCCACATTGCTGCAAAAACATAGGAGGCTGCCGGCTTGGCGTCTAGTCGCTTATAGGGCTTCTCATCTGACCGGACGACCTGCAGAACGACGGCGAGGAATGGTACTAGAAGCGACGTGACGAAGAGAGGAATAGCTTCCGTCGCCCAAAGTAAACTGACAAACACAACGAGTGCCAGACAGTTTTGCTGTTCTGGCTTCTCCATGATGGGTATCGTGAGGAGGACCACGAATATGGCGATGATGACGACAAGAGTGTAGAACGTCGAGCTGAGGAGCCAGCTTGGACAAGTATATCGACCAACCGGTGTCGAGATCTCCTTCATATCAAGATGTGCCTCATCTCCTTGCAGTCGTGCTTTTGACGGATCTGTATCTTGTCCGAGAATGGTCTGCCGTAGACCCATGTTGGCAGCCTGAGCTTTGCGCTCAATACCGATCATTTCTCTCCAGACCGTGTTGCGCTCCCAGACGACATGTTCTCGTAGATGTAATCTTAGCTCTCTCTTCGCAACTTCAACATCTCCCTGAGTAACAAGTCTTGCGTACGCTTCTTCGATCTTTATTAGTGTCTCTCCAAGCCGATCCATGGTCGACTGCTGGAAAGGGTACGCCGCGTCTACGTTTTGCTGGATATATGGTCGCTTCAAATTTCGGTCCAGAATCTTGTCGTACTTCTTCAGCACCTTGGTGAAACCGGTTTTGTTCAATTGTATGAAAGAACGAAGCTCACAGACGTTGACGTAGTGGCTCACTGTCCGCTTCTTGAGTGTGATGCCCGTGTCGTAGAGCGCTGACATGGCCTGATCTGCATAGTCGTCAAAGATCCGGCTGTCGCGACGTCTTGAAGAAGACATGTCTCCGGTAGAAACCCTGAGATCATCCATAGAGTCCATCGTGCCTCGGGACTTTGGCTTTTTCAAAGAGGTACCCTCATTTGCATCATCGTCGCTATCGTCGTCGTCTGCATCGTCGCGCCCCGACTTTTGACTCCATGTACTTGATCGTCTTACTTTGCCGAAGCCAGAGAAGCTCTTGAACATGCTCTGCTGTCGGGCTCGGTTCGATTTGCTCAGTAGTCGGCTCGAGCCTAGCCCTTCAGCATCTTCACTCTCCATGTCATCCTGCTCTTCCTCGTAGCTTTCCTCGTCTTGCAGTAAGCTGTCAACCTCGCCATAGATTTCCAGCTCTTTCAGCCTGTAGAAAGAACATATCTTTTCCAGTTCGTGGTCCAGATGGCTGGAGAAGATTTTGTCCGGGTCATCAATAGAGCCTACCTCCAACAAAGGCGAGGATTCTGCATCGTTCGTAGTGGCTCCACTCTTCTGGTGTATTTGCTTCTCAAGGGAGTAGATACTATAGGCGCGCAGCTCGTTAGTGGCGAGGCCCGTTGTACAGTCAATGGCTCAAGACTCACAGCTTCTTGAGGTTACTGTAGGCAATATAGTGGCTGCTCCAGTCCGGGACGGCATTGAACTGGATGCTATGCGAGAATTTCATCTCAGCCTCCTCAAGAAGCCTCTCTAGCTTCTCCCTCCTCTTGCGCTCTTGTAGGGCCTCTCTCGGACTGACAGCTAGCTTGCTGGAGGCCTTAGGGATAGGTTGGAGTTCGTAGGAACTGGAGAGACTGCCGTTTCGAAGAGAATGGTCAGCCAGAGCGGGCAGATACGATGTCCGCGGGGGAGAAGGTGTGGGGAGAAGGTGACAGCAAGCGGATAGGCAGAAGGTGTCATATGCACAGCGTAAAGCAACGTTAATTAGTGGTAAATAGCGGAGTTTGAATTCTCAGAGTGTGTGGCATCCAGTTCCACCTCGCTGCAAGAGAGGGCTGATGAGGCGTAACAGGCGTGTCGAGACTGGCAATTTGATTCGCTGCGTTATGCTGCACACACCACCCGTGCACAGGCAACAAGGGCTAAAAGTGCCCCCACGGATCATTGGGGTGCTGCGGCGGCCAACTGCGCTTTTACCAGTTCCTCGTCTCGTGTCATTCTCACTTACAACAACAACAACAACAACACGTATCGTATCTCTATCGATACTATCGCTGACACTCTACGAAACCTCTCGACAGCCAGAGCACCAGCATTAGCATCGATTGCTTGGCGGTCAAGCCTCAATCCCTGGAGAAACCCGTCAGATTGGTTCTACATGCCCGCCTGACCGCGTTCACCATGCATTCACTCATGCACGCAAAAACAGCCTTGTATTCTCGCCCAACGTCCACATATCACATCACGCGCACGCAAATACGGAGATATTGCAATCACCCTTGAGACAGCTTGGATTCTTCGTCGTGGCCCGCAACCGGACATCCACCATGACCCTCTTCTAAATACTGATAGCATACAAGCAGCCTCTTCATCTCAACCGTCTCCTGTACGCTCACATATCCGCATCCATCGACAGGTCTTCCACAGGTAGACACGTCTCTTACACGTAGGCACAGGAATAGCTCCCCAATTCATAGCCAGTGGCTGCTTTGACATTTGTGAAACCGGGGTACTCGACCGCGTTCGAGTCGGTAGGCGCGAAGCTTCTGCAAATACCGTTCCTTGGATCAATCAGCCTTTTACCATGCAATGGCTTCTCCGTGGCAATGTATTACCTGTATATGGTACATTTCCATCTCACATCAGGTCCAAATGAACGCAGCCATCTGATCTCCGGCGGAGCATTATTACACACGGAGTGATCGCTGCCCCCAAACAAATGCACGCAGGTACCTTGCCAGTCTGGCTCGGTGCAGGCATAGACCTAGGCTCTTATTAGCCATCGTACTCTCTACGGTGTGGCGTGTAGTCGACGTACATGCGATCCAGCCTGACTATCAGCTGCATCAGCAGTCCTGTTTCCCCCTTCCAAAATACTAGCGGGGATTGCGGTATCGTGAGGATAGGCTACAGACAGAGTGGGACAGGCAGTAAGGTAGGTGGATAGAACAAGGGAGATTGTGGAGATGAAACGCATGATGAAGACTATCAAGTAGCAGGTTACTTGCAATAGTGAGGCTAGAGGAAGAGCTCGGAGTGACCGGCAATTGTAAGAATGTTGTTGATTTGAGGCGATGGCGATGAGATGGTTGAGATGAATCGCACTCAATGAACTACTTATACTCACTCATGAGTCCCGGAGACGGTAATGGCACCTGCTGACACCCTCTTGAAGCAGGAACATCAAACACGCTTGCTTCGTACCTGTACCTACTACCGTCACTACTCTCCTCGACAATAGATGGCGATTGGGTTGACATGATTGCTTGGTTGCTTTCAATCAGTCACCGGTTTCTCGCTCGGACATCCTATATCTACATGGAGTAAAGTCTTGAAGATGAGTAGTACTGGTACAATACATATCTCTAAGCTTCGAACATAGGACATGCATAGTTTCCAAGTGGAGTTGTTCGTTATCCTCTCTGCATATGGATTTTGCTGTCCCTAGAGCATAGTAGAGGAAAGCTTTTGCTGCGGAGTAAGGAGAAGCCTCAATCGGGATCCTCCAGGTATCATCACAACGCCGTCATGAGTCCGAGAAACGACTGTAGTTGGTGAGGTCTGAAACTCGTCGCTGCTTCTGCCTCCAAACGATCCATACCTCTCACCTGCCTAGTCGCTGCTCCTGTCCAACCAAGCTACTATAGGACAGTACGTCCGTCCATGGTGGTGAGCGAGCCAAGCTCGTACGATGGAGCCGAGTACCTGTCGGACCCTTAAATAGCGTCTGCTTCTTGGTGCAGAGAGCCAGGCCTATGTCAACATTACATCAACGTCCCTTATAAACCACCATGAGGTGATGGAGAGACGAGGATGCCAACACCAACTGCACCGCATGATGCATCCAACAGTTCGCATTCTGCATATGGTAAGCAGTATAAATGCCCGTGTCTCCATATCCCCACGATCGACAATTCTCCACCAACGTGCATTAGGCTATTCTAGCCATGTACACCAATCATATCACAGCCTAAGGCAACAGGGCACGTGCGCGCAGACGTCAATGCACGTCTTCTGCTAGAAACCCCGCCCCCGCAGCGTCAAAAATTTGCCAATCACTTGCTGTTTAGACAGTTTCGTCTTGCTGTCTGCGCCACGCCTTGTCAAGTGAATTCCGTTGGGAAGCCAGACCTCGACCATGGCCTGCTGATCCTGTCGGGTCCTGGATAAAGTGCGTCTCCATCCCCGGCCAGAAACCATGTATGACTCGACCTCGTCGCCCTTGCTTTAAAACTATACACCGTCTCTCGGGGTGCTTCTACTTGAGCTGCCAAATATGACGGATCACCAGCATGCAATGTCAATTGAAGAGCAGGCCGACATTCTGGAACGAGTGACGAGCCTGGCGACCACTTTCAGCACTTGCGTCGAGGCGTTTGGCCTAGTTCATCCGGTGAGACAGAGCGACCGGCCACAGAAGCTCGCAATCACGAGATTAGGCATCGAGCAAAGTCGGCTGCTCATTTTCGGTGATGCTGTAGGCATATCATCGCCGCCGCGCTCCATAGCGACGCATATGATACCGTCGAGACCTGGCGCTTTAAACCCCGATCCAAACGAACCAGTCAATTTTGGGGAACGAGACGCTCGTCTTGATGACCCCGAGATACGGCAACAAGTCGAGAACACACTCAATGAAATCCTCGAGCGTCCGGTGTCGTTGTCGCGAGAAGATATGATGCAACAGTATGGGATGACCTCACCGAAGAAACCTGTGCCGTTTGAACCCCCACTCGACACCACCCGAATCGAAGCGTTCCGCGAGAAGTTTGGACTGCTGCATGATCTTGTTGGGCAATACATCGTTGCGAGACGAGGCCAATCCATGACCACCCAACACTGGTATGTTAACGACGTAGCGAAATTCGAATCCTTTGTTCAAATGGTACGGTCACAAGTCAACAAGCTTATCGCTTTATTTAACGTCGAAGAGTGTGTCGATCGTGGCATGAGCATCGACATCAAGGCACTAGGCTGGCACCCCGACATCAGCGGTCCGGTTGTGCGGCGAGATTGGGAGAAGCTCCGGCTCATCGCCGAAGCCTGTAAGGATGACTATCCACAGTACGTCAAAGCAACCGCCACGGCGCTTGAGTATCTCAATCGGACATGGCGAGAGGCCAATCAGGTCACACCAACGTTACCCCGGAAGAGTCCCACCATCACCATCACCAAAGAACCGCCGAACGGTACCGAGAAGAAAAAGCCTGGTCGTCCAGGCTGGCTCAAATCTCTCCTCGGCAAAAAGAACAAATCCGAAAGAGCGACGACCACGCTATCATCATCCAACGACTCCGAACATGGGCGCTCCAAATCAGTCGACATCTCGCCGTCTGAACCCTTCACTCTGCTCGAACGTACACGCTCAAAATCTCTCTCCGCAACATCGACGGACAAGCCCCTCCCCAACCCGCACACAGTGGAACATACATACCTATCATCCGACGCCTCTACCAGCGAAATCGCAAACCCGGGCGCAGCGTCAATCGCAGCCCTGTCAACGCAGGAGACCTCTTCACCACTCTCTACTCAAGAGCAACAACAACAACAACAACAACTCCCTTCCCCACCATCGCCCAAACCAATCCACACACCCACAAACACATTCACCAAAATCGATTCCCCACAAGCCTCCACCTCGCCAGACGGCGTCTTCCCAGCTCTGCTAGCCAAAGTCGACACGTACAACAGTATGATTGAGCGGCACGACCAGTACGCAGGCATAGGACGTGTCGAGACCAAGGATCAGCGGCACATTGCGCACGGCTGGCACAACTGACTTGAAAGTCTGTGTGTTTGTCTGTCTATCTATCTATCCTATCTAATCTAGGGAGGATTTGGGGGATGTGAAGTGTTCTACTACCCGATGGTGATTGATCGATTGATTGATAGATTGATCAACACAGCGTTTCTAGTGTAAGACTTTTCAAATGTATATCAGCAAAGTACCAAAACACAACGAAGAAAGAACGAGGCGCAAAGGCGCCGTGGGAGCGAGAGAGAAAGAAGTCGGCCTGTATTTTCCATACATACCCTTGTCGTTTAATCCATTCATCCACCCATCCACCCATCCACCCATCCACCCATCCACCCATCCAGCTCAGACGGACAGACGGCGATGTTAGAAGAGAGCAAGGATTAGTGTATTTCTTCTATTAATATATATCCAAAGTTCCTACCCATACATACCATATCGTACCATACCCACACCCAATCAAGCGCAGCACATCAACATTTAACTTACGTTCATGCCTGTCTCGCCAGTATTGTCAGTCGTGACGTCGATATCGATCTCTGGATTCGGGATGATGTGTGTGTGTGTGTGTGTGTGTGTGTGTGTGTGTGTGTGTGTATGTATACGTCCTACTTACTAACTAGACGACTGACATAGTATAGCCAGGTAGGAGTAGGTAGGGTAGGAGTAGGTAGGGTAGGAGTAGGTAGGGTAGGAGTAGGTACTCAGTAAAGTGATAACCAATCGAACTACTACGCATAACAACAGCATTATTATACTATACTGTATTCAGGTCGTTCACATATTCATGTATCCCATTTTCTATTACTTATCATCATGATCATCATTATCAAGAGCTATATATCCTATATCTCATATCTAGCCCAGCTCCAGACTACTATCCATCCATCCATCCATCCCATATACCCTTCCTCAATATACCCCTTCTTCTTCCTCCCCCCAAAGCTCCTCCTCCAAGCACCCTCCTCCAAGCTCAAAGCACATCCATCCAAGCACGTCCTCGGTCGCAAAGATGCCCTACTAGTAGTCCACGACGACTCAACCTCAACCAAAAAAAAGCCAGAATGCTACTTTATGCATGTATGCATGCATGCACGTTCTCAAAAAATACCAATACCAAATATCCAATACTTATATCGTACCCACGCCATTGCCATTGCCATTGCCATACCCACGCCATGCAAGCCATGCAAGCCATGCAAGCCATAAAACTCCCTCGCACCGCTTCTACGAATCCAGATAACAAGAAAGCAACGAAACGCAGAAATTGTAACACCCCCCAAAGCAAATAATATTTCATAGGTCATCATAACAAGGCTTCAACGAGCTGTATAAGATCCCCTTTTCCAGCCACAAATCCCCCAAAACTACCCCCTTAGTTACTACATACGTCATGCATACCGCGTACTACTACCACGATGCGCCAACGGCGGCGGCACAGGCCCGCTCCACGCCATATCACTACCATGATGAGGACTCGACGAGCCGATGTGCGCAGCACCAGCACCGGTATTACTACCCCCATGCGGCCGACCAGCGCTCCCTCCGCCCCTACTACGCCCGTAGAAGCCCGCCATACCAGCCGGCGGCAACACGGGCGGGGCAACAGGTATCAGCTTCCTCGACCGCCTCCTACGGCGACAACAGCCGATGATGCAGCTCAGGATGCCGAGGAGGAGGAGGCCGCCGACGCCGGCGCTCACGCCGATGACGAGCGACCTGTTGCGCTCGACCCAGCTGGAGATGCGGCCGCCGAGGGAGGAGCCGTCGCAGCGGCCGTTCTGGCAGCGGCCGCCGCCGCCGCAGTCGGTGCCGTCGAGGAAGTTTTGCTTGAGGCCGTAGCAGACGCCCGGGCCGAATTCGGGGGAGCCGCAGGAGATGCTGCAGGAGGAGTCGTCGCAGGCGTAGGTGTCGTTGCCCTGGGTGTAGGAGCCCATGACTGTTTTGCACTGCATGTCGCGCGATGTGCATTGGCCGGAGGTGCATTGGAGGTTGTTGGAGCAGGATGTGCCGTCTGGGGTCTGGACGTCCGTGGGGCAGGTGGCGGCGGTGCCGGAACATCTTTCTTCGGGATCGCATTCGCCGGTGGAGGCGCGGCAGACAGTTGAGGAGGAGGCGAGTTGGCAGGATGAGCAGCAGGGCTCGTTGGCGTCGTCACAGACAGCGTTGTTCCTGAAGCGGCAGGTTGCCCCGTCGCAGCAGGCGTTGTTGCCGCAGTTGTCGGCACCGCCACAGTCGCATTGCTCGTCGCCCTCGACGATGCCGTTGCCGCATTGCTGGCCGGTGACCAAGGTCACGTCGCGGTTGTTTGTGAAACAAGACGTCGAGACGGAGCGGCGACTAAAAGCTGAGCATATGTTGCCAATGGTGCATTGGGAGAAGGCCGAGATGCCGTTGGATGTGCTGGGGTTCATGATGAATTGTGCTTGGGCGTCACAATTGCTGGTGCTCTGAAGAGGACAGCATTGTTGGGCATTGACAGTTGTACCGTCGCTACAGGTTTGACTTGTGCAGTCATGAACTGCGCCAAATGTGTGGCCAGTTTCGTGGCTATCCGTGTTAGCATGATCACTCGATTCAGATGGCATAACGGAACTCACGCTATAATCTGCCATTCTGATCCTCCACCGCCAGTCCTGTATACAACATTGGCACCAGCAACAGTCTCGGCACTGTTTCCTCCATTCGCCTGCGAGCCCTGGATGCAAGCTTGTCCAAGCCAAGCAAGACCAACGGCAGAGTCGGTCGCACATGTCGAAAGTAGTGTCCAGTGAGAGTTGTTGTCAGACTGCTCACCGCGCCATTGCGAGAACAGATTCAGTCTCTGTTCAATGTTGATATTCTGCGAGCAAGGCACGTTCCAGGCAGGACTGCCCGAGGACGACGAACACGCTGGTGAGGAAGTTATGCTCTTGAGACCCAGAGTGATGTTGAAGGTCCTCTCATATATGTCCGATGCGGAATTCATGACGTCGATGATGTTGTCGCTGACGGCAGACGTATTCGAGTTGAACTCGGCGAGATAATTGCAGTCGTAGGCCACGCCTACCAGTGCAACTTGACGGGAGGACGGACAGCCAGTCGTCTGCCCAATGGTCGAGACAAGATTGACACCAGCAGAGTTACCCCCTGGGGTGCCATCTATCTGGCGCTTGCCCAGGAGTGAATCGATCGAGGCAGCCCAGAAGCTCTCATCGCGTCGCAACATCCGCGCATACACAGGATGCTCAGGCGCCGTATTGAACAGCAACGTATCCGCCCTGCAAGCCTTCTCCTGTCCGTCTCTCTTCAACTCCGAATGGCCCATGGAATGCGCCGAGATATCAGAATCGCGCCACAGCACCATATATTCATCCTCACTGTCCTCGATACTCGGGTCCAACTCATGCCTTGACGTCCTGTAGTTCGACGCAAGCTGGACATGATGCGAAACGTGGTTCACCGCAAACGATCCCGAGAACGTCGGATGGACACCATCCTTTTGCACATAGACTCGCGCCGAGCCAGCTCTTTCCCACTTCTCCGCCTGTGTCCACACCCACGCCGTGCCCTTGTACACTTTGTGATTCGAGCGCACCAACGGCTCCGAACGCTCGATCCCGTCGGAACCTATGACAGTTATCGTCGCTCCCTCTGCTATAATATCGTGATTGGGCTCGAGCGAGAGTTTGGCGTAGGTATTGAAGAAGTGGAAGGACAGGTCGAAGTGCGAGAGATGGTGTATACGGCCATTATTCGTGTGTATGGTGGCATTCTGCACGTTTGCAAGAGCTGTGATCGGATTTCGACTCGTCGACCTGGCAAAGACGTCTGTGGCGAAGGCGAGTGCAGTGGTGAGGAGTGGTAGTATCAACATCATATCCAGCGATGAATCAACTTCCCCGGGCTCCAGGACGAGGAGCGAACGCGATGCGAGCGTGGAAGATTCACAGCGAGCAGGGAGAAAGGCGTGTAGGTTAGGAGAAGTAATTAACGAAAGTAGAAGTTTGTGAATAGCATTGGCCGTAGAGGGAACAGGACGAAAAGAAAGTAAGCAAAGCCATGTAGTGGTATTAGTGGTGGTGGTGGTGGGTGTGCCAGGTGGTGGGTGTGTGGGAAGAAGGCTGTGCAGGCAGAGGCAGGCCCCTCTTCGTGCTCAGTGTCGAATCGTTCTCATCAAAAAAAGGATTTGCCGGGCGGCCGAATCTCAACTGAATCTCACTGAAATCAGCGGGCCCAGGCAGCCCAGACAGCCCCAGACAGGCCAAACAGGGCGGGGCGCATAGGGCATGGATTAGGGGGGACATGGATGATGGATTGGGCTGGGTGAGATGATTTTTGGGGGGGGTGTTGCATGCGGCGTACGCACCTTACCACCCACTGATTACCCACTACCCACCCACCACCCACTACCCCCCCAGCTACAATGCCGCCGCCGAACAAGGCTAGAAAAGTGCTGGGCGCAACGCGTCAAACTTGGCGTGCAGGTAGCCTTACTTCGACTCACTTTTCCAAGATTTTCGCCTCCGATTTGCCGCGCTATTACACGTCCTCACTCTGAAACGCATATCAAACCATTCCGTCACTGCGAGCGAGACTTCGACTGTTGTTAACATCAACCACCATTAAATTCATTGGTCTTCCTTTTTGCTTGCATTTGAGAATTTCTGTATACATTCGTGGTGCTGCTCAACACATCCTCGCCACCCTGTCTGGTGCTTGCTGATGGATGGTGGAGAACACACACACCACTGTACTGCGGTCTTGGACTGCATAACTACACCAATTATTACAGCCTTAGGATATCGCTATCGCGTAACTAACTAATAAACGCCCAGATACAATGCGCCACTGGCCTGTTCCTTGCGCCCGCAGCTTCTACTTCTTCTTCTCTGCCTGCACTATCTCGATGATCTTCTCCACAACGGATGGGTCGGATAACTGTGTCAGTCTGAGTCAGCCGCATCTTCAACTCCTGCAAAGCTTCATCTTGACTTACTGTTGTGATATCGCCAAGCTGGTCCTCCTCGCCCGCCAAAATCTTTCTTAGGATTCGGCGCATGATCTTGCCCGACCGTGTCTTGGGCAGGTCGGGAACGACATGAATGGCCTTGGGCGCGGCGAATGGGCCGATGGACTTGCGCACTTGTAGAACGAGGTCCTTCTTGGTCTGATCTGTGAGATCGTTGCCTTCTTTGATAGATACAAACGCGTTGATGGCTTGGCCAGTGAGTTCGTCGTTCACTCCCACAACGGCGGCCTCCCCGACAATGGCTGTCTTGCTTAGTTCCGTGTCTTATCTCCGGCTATATGGTTTATACTTACGGTGTTCAATGAGTGCAGCTTCAATCTCTGCCGTCGATAGACGATGCCCAGACACGTTGACGACATCGTCTACGCGGCCACGGATCCAGTAGTAGCCTTCGTGGTCACGACCCGCTCCATCCCCGGTGAACTTGCTTGGCATTAGTACATCCCAACTCGACATTCTGCTCTAGTCACTCACGTAGTAGCCCTTGTATACATTCAAGTATGTGTCCATGTAACGCTTGTGGGCGCCCCAGACCGTTCGGGCCATGCTTGGCCATGGCTGCTTGAATGCGAGCACACCTTCGACATCGTTTCCGTGTATCTCCTCGCCAGAGACAGGGTCAATAATCGCGGGCTCAATCCCGAAGAACGGAAGAGAGGCACTGCCAGGCTTGGTTGGAGTGATACCACCCAGAGGAGTGATGACGTGGGATCCGGTCTCTGTCTGCCAGTATGTCTAGAATGACATGTGAGTTGAAAGTCCTCCCTGGACGTGTGACAACGACTTACGTCTACTACGTGTGCGACCTTCTTCCCTACTGTGTCGTGGTACCATTTCCATACCTCAGCAGCAATCGGCTCACCGACTGACCCCAGAACACGGAGCTTCTTCATCTGTGCCTTGACGTGCTCATCACCTGCACGCTTGAGAAGTCGAAGAGCGGTAGGTGCAACGTAGAATTGCGTCACACCATGTTTCTCAACCACATTCCAGTAGCGAGAAAAGTCTGGGTATGCTGGTGTACCTTCGAACACAACGGTCGCGACACCGAGCACTAGCGGAGCGTAGACAACATACGTGTGGCCAGTGATCCAACCAACGTCACCACCACAGAAGAAGACGTCGTCGGGGTGAATATCGAACACGTACTTGCCAGTAGCAGCAGCTCCAAGCAAGTAGCCAGCTGTAGTGTGCATGACACCCTTTGGCTTGCCTGTCGAGCCAGAAGTGTACAAGAGGAACAACGGGTCCTCCGAGTTCATAGACTCAGGGGCAATGTAGTTGGGCCACTTCTCGACCTCCTCATGCCACCACAGGTCGCGACCCTTTGTCCATGGAACCTCTGTACCGGTACGCTTGTAGACAAGACATCCTCGGACGTCAGGACACTGCTTCAGCGCTTCGTCGACAATCTTCTTCGTGCCAATGACCTTTCCACCACGCTTGCCCTCATCCGTAGTGATAACGACCTTGGACTCGGCATCAATGATGCGGTCACGCAGTGAGTCGGACGAGAACCCAGCAAAGACAACAGAGTGCACAGCACCGATCCTCGTACAGGCGAGGAACGCAATGACGGCCTCGGGGATCATAGGTAGGTACAGAGCAACAGTGTCGCCCTTCTTGACGCCCATCTCTTTGAGGACAGCGGCTAGCCGACACACCTCACGGAGAAGCTCTCCGTATGTGATGGTGCGACCCTCGCCCTCCTCATCAGCCTCGTAGATGATGGCTGGCTTATCCGGATTCTTGAACGCATGACGATCGACGCAATTGTACGATGCATTCAGACGTCCCTCGAGGAACCATGCATTGTCGCCATTTTTGAAGCTACCGGAATGAACAGTCTGGAAGTCGCGCTCCCAGGTGAGCAGCTGGCGGGCTAAGTCACCCCAGAAGACATGGGGCTGCTCGATGGACTGTTTGTATAGTCTCTTGTAGTCGTCAAGATCCTTCAGATGGGTGGTTTTGTCCTTGGACGTGTGGTTGCTGGAGTAGTGTGTTAGTGAGGCCGGAGAAGGCTACGTCAAGGGCGTAGGTAGTGGACAAGTGAGCTCTAGCTGCCCCGCCAGCCCAAGAAAGAGGCGCGAGCTCGTCGTTGACCCCGCACTCGGCGAACAGCTGGGGCCCTCGATTCACGAGAGCTTGAGATCGTCGCGTGTGTCTGACGTCAAAGGAATGTGTAGATGTGTGGAAGGAAGGCTGGAAAGTGCTTCTTGAAGCGTGGAAGAGGAACAGGAGGAACTTACTCGAGATATCCCTTCGGAATTGGATACGTCTCTACCTGATGCGCTTCCTGCACAACAGCGCCCTCCGGGGCTTTCGGAGGCTGGATTGGACCCTCTGACATGGTGACTGTATATCAGTGTGGCCAATTGAACGATGGGCTGTGAGATACTGAAGAGTTGAGGTAAGGAGAATGGCCTGCAGGACAGCTGGGGGTCGAGCGGCTATTGTATGCCGGGCAAAGGGCAGCTTCTGCTCGCGCGTGTGGAACCGTATCGGTAACTCTGGATGTGCTAGGGTGACGGGCTATGCAGGTGCAATTTGAGTACTAGGGTGGGAGTGGAGCTCTTCAAGTGGCCAAGTGGTGTACTATATGGCAAAAAAACTGATGGTTGTGGAAGAGTAGTGAAGGTCAAGAGGTTCGGATAGTGAACAGAAGCAGTAGAGGAGCAACGTGAGCGGCCGGCGTGGTCTATATACAACACAGTGTAACTAAAGATGATGATGATGATGCAAGCCAGGCTCCCAGTCGCATTATGATGTGCATCCCGTCTTCCGTCCATACAAGCAAAACGTATCTCAGTCAGGTATAGGTAGGTAGTAGGTAATTAGTGTGGAATGGTTCCTCTACTCGTTTGTGGCCACGATCGTCACATTATGACTGGAAAACACGGCAATAGAACGTCAACGGAACAAACAATCGAAGCTCTTGAAAGTGAATCGACCGTGTTGGAGTGTCTCCTACTCCTCTCCTCCCTAGTACTAGCCGTGGGCATTGTATTAGTGTCCCTTTTGCCCGGCCAGCTGTATGTGGGGTAGTGACGCATCGCCAGGGCCCAGTCTGATGTAAGCCGAGACCTCTCTCTAGATGTGCTTTTTTCCCTTCGACCTGCCTTACCCTCGCCGTCGGCCCCTTTGTCCTTTTCTTTTCATCTGGTCCACAACATCCCAGCATCATTTGACTATCCTGTTTGCACCGACTACAACCCATGCTCCCTCGACACTACCATCCATCCTATGCCACCACCTTCTTCTCCATACCCACGTGTTGTTTGTCCCGACTAGTGGATTAAAAGTCCAACAGTATGTACCGCGCACCGAAAAGATGCTCTACTACTTGATATGGCCGGGTATATATATCTGATTCCGAGCCCTCAACGCCATTCGCCTTGGTCTCATGTCGATGCCGTGTAAGAAAGATCAAGTCGCTCAGAACATCGCCGCGTTGCCCCATCCTGAAAACTCCTGAATGCCATAATGCTCCAAATATGCCTGCCCTCTGCCTGTGAGCTTAACTCAGCCTCCTATTTCCCCTTTGTCCTTAACGCCTTTTATCGTGTCTGTGTCTGTGCTGTCACTACGCTCTCGTGTTGCATCGGTCTCGTCTGAGCTATTGACCTCGCTCCCTTTGCGAACCTGTTGTGCGACCCGCTCTGCTATCTTCTCGTCCAACATCTCTACCAGTCGGTTCGAGTATTGGTCCAGTAGTTTCGCCATCACACGCTCGTCCATTCCCCTACTCTGAATTGCCTTCTCACCGACTGCTCGTGCTGTCAGCGCCAGCTCTCTTTCAAGCTCTCGTACTTGCTCCGTCGTCAGATTGTCGGAACTGCTCCCTAGTTTCTTCCGGTATGCCCGCAATGTCCGGCAGACTTGCTCTGTGGAATTGCCAAGACTTCCAAATTCATACGTAGTCGGCATTGGTTTGGCTCTGGATCGTAGATCATTGGAAGAGCGACGCATTTTCGCTATTTTGGCAGCTTCAACCTTGCTTCGCGGACTTGGGGGAGACGGTGATCGATTTCGAAACGATCGACGCGTTGGAATCTCAGGTGTAGAGTAACCGCCTCTTAAGTTGGCCGAAGATGAAGGAGGGTCCAATCTTGGTGCTTGTGCGAGGCTAAATTTGGATGATTTCTTCCTCAATCGAGGGGAGCGACTTCCGGTTTGTGTTGGAGTTTGCGCGTCTTCCGTCGATGACCGCTGGAAACGCGCAAGCTCCGACTGGGACAACACTCTGCGAAGAGGAGGTCGACTGGATTTCTTGTCCTTCTCCACGGGGCTGAGCCCCATAAGGTCCATTGACTTCGTCAGCTCTTGAAGTTGTTGCTGCCGACGGTCAAGGTCCCAGATAAAGATGGTACCATCGGCAGCGACAGTCACAAGTGATTTTTGTTCCATATCCGTCTCCTCTCCTTCACTGGTAGAAACTAGGGTAATTCCGGTGATTCCTTCAGTATGACCCCAGTCACGTTTTATCAATGATCCACTCTCATTGTATAGGCGCACAGATTTGTCCGTACTGGAAATACCCCCTGTCAAGGTCGCTCCTCGTCTGGGCACAGTCACGAGACCAGATAAAGCTACAGCATCTCCACCCTCAGTATCTGTGGCTCTGAAAGACGTGATGACCTGACCAGTCTCAATATCATACTGATGAACTTGCCGATCGATGGTCGAAACGATTATAGCATCATCCTGATTAGGGTCCAGAATAATTGACAAAGGGGTGGCTTTCAGCGTGATTGTCCGCAATATGACAAAAGCGGTCAAAAGTCGATGGCCTTCTTGCAACGAGACCTTCTCCCTCACCACAATTGTTCGATCGGATGAACTTGATATAAGCCTTGTACCATTCTTAGAAAATAGAAGAGAAGTAACAGCACCAACATGTTCATCCATAGTCTGCAGTAATTCCCATGTACCTTCTCTTTGCTCAAAGACTTGTAGAGTTCGATCGCGACTTGAGCAACCGACGAGTGCATTGCTCTCCTCGTGAATTGTGACATCAGTGACCTCTGCGGCATGAGCCTTGCAGGTAAATACTGTCTTCTTCGTTTTGCCGTCGACAATCCTGAGTAAACCAACTTTGTCACCACAGGCGAAGAAATCGGCGTTACGGGAGGCACGCACGACTTTGAGCTCGTTACGATCATCTTCGACATCATCGGGTTGTGTCAACTCGACCTTCATATCTCCTTTGCAGTAACCGCCTTGATCCCAAAATAGAACAGCCCCATCTGCCGACCAGGTGAAGAATGAGGCGTCAAATTTATTGGGTAGTGGGAGCGCGTCAACCCCTAATACAGCGTCGCTATGAGCTGGTAGCTGCCGAATCACCTCCACGGAACTTCCATCGTCTGTTGGTAGTCTCAACAGCTTGATATGGTGTTCAGAGTCCACCGAGACCAAGCAAGACTTCAAAGATGTTATGGCTTCAATGTGGCATGTATCGCTTGCAAGGGCAGCATCCTCTGTCGCGTCAACCGGGCCGGGGGATTGCGGGGGAGTACGAGTTGCGAGCAGATCGTCGACCCTGAGTATCTTTAAAGTGCCTTGAGCACCTGTAAGGTGTAGCCTGCCGTCATCAGACACAGTTGAACAATTTACACCAAACCCGGCATCTGCGATTTTGAAAAGGCGTTGCGCGCCTTCTGTGTCATCGAGAAGGCAAATATCTCCCCGGGACGTACAGATGACAGCCTTCGATGCACTAATGGGAATGACACTCGTGAAAGTACATTCGAGTAGAGGTCCAAGAAGGCAATTTCTGCCCTGAAGAGTCTTGTTCATAGACCCTGGGACAGAATTGCCAAAATCGCTCATGCGTGACTTCGTTGGCGAGAAGACTTGTACCTCTTCCGTACGCCATACTTTCACATGTCGAGTGCCGATACTATGCTTCTTAGAACCAACGTACTTTCTTGCAACACGAATAGCACTTACGTTATCAGATTTTGGCCAAGCCAGGCAATGCGTGTAATGTTGCTCGTGCATTTGTTACTCGCATAGAAGACCGTGGACCCATTTCTTGGGTTCACATTCCAGATGTAAAGAAATCCATCATTAGCTGCACCTAAACTAGCAAGGAGTTGTGAATCGGGGCTGAATGCAACACATCGTACGCCAAATGTATGATCGTATATAGACGTCAAGGGATAATCGGAAGGTGCGTCCAGCGCCGTAGAGAATATAAGAACTCTGGGTTTATTCCCCGTCTAGATAAAGTCAGCATACAGGACTGTATGCTAGAACAGCCATAGCTTACCTCGCCCACAGCCAAGTATTTGCCATCCGGGCTGAAGGAGACACATGTGGCGGTCTTGACCCGATCGCGAGCCGTCCATGACTTTCCGCCGGCAGCATCTCCCCACTCAGCCGTAGGAGATCCCAAAGATAATCCGATTCCCGATTCTCTTATCGAAGCTGGAGTCCGTATGCGACTATCATTCGGATTCTGGTTGGGTGTGGAAGGACCATAGGCGGAGGTCGCCGTGTTGATGGGAGCTGTGGTCGGTCGTGCTCGGAAGAAGCGTTGAGAAACTTGGTACTTTTCGTCGACTGTCGCGATGACAGCTGCTGCGCCAGCGGTGAACGCGAAAGAGTTGCTGTTGGGAAGTCCGTCGAAAGAGTTTGGGGAAGCAACGGTGGTGCCAATAACTTGTCGGAGGGAAAGTGTGGAATCATTACGATTGGATTTGATCGGAGATTTGGCAGACGTGCCTTTGGCAAAAGGTGAATTCGAGGGTGTAAGCTTCAGAGCGAATGCAGGGCTCATCAGCCGGGAGTTGGGTACGGGCGTGACCGACATGTCCAGTTATGCCGAATAGAAATTTGCTGATAGAGAGCGAGTGACATCTCAGGTAAACATGCTAGGCAAGCAGTCATAAGGAGATAAACGAATGGCAGCAATGCGAAGGAGCGTTGCGAAGGTCGAGGTTGCAGTGAAGGAGCGGAAGATAGAAGCGAGTTCGTATGTGCGATCGAAGGAGTAGGAGTTTCGACGGGTGAATTCTCCGATTATCTGAGGCTGGCACTGGACCGCGCGCCCATCACATTTGATCGGCGTGATAGGGGCGGTAGTGTGATGATTGCAATTTTTGCCGGGCGCAACACAACACTACGCATGGGGTAATTGAGAGCTGAATACGTCCGAAGTCGTTCCTTTTGATTGGAGCCGAGACTGAAATGAAACAGCGACGTTCTTCACCGTATATTGTCAGGGTCAGGTTCAATTGAGGTTACGATGCAATGATGGTAATAGATACGAAGAGGTCTGAAGAGAATTGTTGTGAAAACGCGGGCAGCAGCTACGAAGCGACGGGTGGTACGAGCGCCTTGCATAATAAACAGATTGTGCAGTGTGCACAATGTGAGCCTGGGGTTGCTGCCTGATGTCTTAAGGTATCCATACCTTGGAATAACCCTAGACTGCAAATCAGAATACATGGCCCATCGGCCCGTGCCTCTTTCGAAGCTAACTCGCCACTACATCAAACAAAACATCTCTTTGTTTACTTGGCCATTATGACAAACACCGGAGATAGTCCGCTCTCAATCACTGGCTCCATTGTCGGCATCGTCGCATTGGTGCTGTCCGTTTCTACCATCATTCAGGCTGTCTACATCTATGCCAGTGCTTATCGGGCTGCACCCGCCGAGCTGAAGAGATACACCTCTTCCGTCTCCAACACCATGGATGAGCGTTCTTACAGACTCAGGAGTGGGCATATCCCAGGTCCAATCAACCTAGCCTTGGGTGGTAACGCCAAATACGATAATGCTCGGTGGACTGAGATGTTGGAGGAGTACTACGAAGCTCACCTAGAGCTTGAGGACGAGCTCCATAAGATCAAACATAGAGGCCGAAATATAGACTCTCTGATCAATTGGAACCGCATTCTGTGGCTGTTCCGGAAGAAGGACTTGGATGAGTCTGTCCAACGCGTGGAGACATTGAGATCTCGAAAGATGGCTGTCTGTCTGAATGCGTTGCTTGCGTATGCTTTACAAACACCTTTGACTTCCATGTTAGCGCTGATAAAATTTCATGATCAGAGATGTATCGAGTATGAAAGAAACCCTGAATCGTATTGAAGCTAGAATACCACAGGGTCCACTTCGCCTCCCCGTCGCACGACCTCCAGAGGAACCCGAGCACGACTCTCTGGCAAGACCATTGAACCTGTATGCAAGCTCGGTGCTGGGAGAGTCTGTGACTGATATAGTTCGAACATCACTCGATTCCAGATGACTGCCGGGAAATTCTACATCGGTTGAACGTCACTCATGGGAACTGAGCATGGCCTAAAGTCCTTGTCTAGCTCACTCGTGCACAAAAGCTTTGCCGTCTGCTACCACTACCCTCCCTATCCTCTTCAACACGTTTCTCCATTCATTCTCTCGGTACCGGTCCCACGCGTCTAGGCCTTCTCTCGCCTCGATGCTCAACGTTTCGTATCCAGTCTTGATGACGCCTTGCACTTCCTTTGGGCTGAGATGACCCTTCTTGCTGCCTTTCTCCTCCAACAGTGTCTTGTAGTGCGCGCTCACTCCAATCAATGTGTTCATGCTCTCGTTCTTGTCTAGACTATACGCGTCTCGAAATTCAGTGAGCTTCTCCCCGAGTTCCACAAGCTTGTAAAATAGGTCGTCGTACGCAGCTGGGTCCGGAAGGAAGGCCTCTCCTGATGCCAAGGAGAGTGCAATGATCGTTGTCAATAACGAAACGACGTCCGATGAGTATGGCAGCGAGCGAACATCGTCGGCATAAATAGTAAGAAAGCGGATGAAGGATAGTAACGATCTCCATAGCTCCGACCAGTGGTAAGTCAACCGCGTGCGTGTACGAGATAAGTGTGAGATGATTCGAAGTAAGACTCCTAGGCATAGTGTGTAGAATTGTACGTCGAGACGTCGTCGCAAATTATGGTTAACACCGTCCATAACGATATCAAGTATGGTAGATACCACTATCCGATCGCCTCTAATAACAGGAAGATACGGTGGCCGTTGGCGACATAGTCGTACGGCAGTCTTGCTATCATCCCCACATAATCGCTTCATCAGTCCAGGATCCTCTATCAGTATCTGTATGGTGAAGAGACTGAGGTACGTATACGCAGAAGCGCGAGCTGTACGGTGTGCGTGTTGAAAAAGATAAGATGTTAGGGAGAGGAAAGAGCTAAGCGGTGATGCTGAAGTAGGACTTGCCGGACTAGATGTCACGAGGTTAAAGCAGAAGAGCTTATTGGCGTTGGCAAAGTCGTAAGTGGACAGGAGAATACCGGCTTCTGGGTCGGGTCTAGTGAACTTTAGTAGGAGATTCATAAAATCGTGAGGTCTTCGCCTACAGAGCCATAAATAAATCTTTAGCCTCTTCGGCTGATGGCGTTGGTGTTGTTGCTCGTGAGCCAGGCGCAAGGGCTCCTAGCCCAATCATATGGAGGGTGCTCCCTATACCCCAGCCTTCGGGAAGGTCCTCTTGTACCGCGATATACCGGTCTCTTGTCGAGGCACATGTAGAGCCTACACAAAGGACAACCTTCTTGATTGCCTGATCATTGACAAAGTCGTCTAATCGCAATCTGTAAGGGTTCTGAAACTCAAACTTGTTGTAGTTTGCGAGGAGACCAAGAAGTAGGAACGGAGAGACAATATGGCTGCTATCATCCGCGTCGAGTGCGCACTTCCCAATCATTTTAGCTTGAGCATAAAGGGGAGGGAGAGTCAGACTCACTTTCATGATAGCAGGGAATAGGTCTCTATGAGTGAAATAGCTGATAAGCCCGGTTCCCCATGCTCCACTAGTCATTGCCAATGCAGTCTGCACAGCTTTTTGTCTGACTTCCATACTCCTGCCATTTCGTATTATGCTTTCCAGAACTCCAACAAATTCCATCAAAACTTTGTCGGCATCGTTGAGGCCTGCTAGCACACTGATGATGTCAGAGGATGGATTGGTGTATCGTTTGCTTAGCACGGCGCCTAGGAATACTGTCAAGGTCTGGTTCGTAAGTTGACCCGGCTATGTAAGGTATTGCTTGGAATGTCGGAGAGAAAGATGCGCGTGTGCGTGGTGTTGCCGCAGCTGAAATTTAGGCTTACATCGAGTGCTATTTCGTCCGAAGGACTCCTACTTGCTTTGGCGGTACTAATTGCTCGCCGGAACAGGTTTTGAGACTGCGTCTGTTGCAGAAATCAGCGATGACTCTTGGCCAGATTTACCGATTGTGAAATCAGTATTGTGTAATGTACATACTTGCAACTGAAGTAAATGTTCTGCTCGCAAGTCGCCTAAAATGCGCTTGAGATATGCAGACTCCGGCCGGTGGAGAAAGAACTCCTGCCAGAATCCCTCAGAATCTTCGAAGTCTTCTACATCGTCTATGAACAACTGCTCGTAGAGCTGCACGACTTTCGGCGTGAAATTATCAGGCCGGGTATCCTGCACGAGGGGGGACGGCTCCATGGCGATGAGAGTAAATGCGGATGTCTAGACGTACATCGATAGAAAGACCATGCATAGTAGGGCGGTGCCCAAAGATCCAGTAGAAGGATATTATAGATTTCCGAGTACTCAGACATTGCGCGTCTACTTACGGGCAACCCAATCCGTTAAGGATCGGCCGGCTGCGCGTGGCTGGAGGATGTGGCTGTGGCACGGACCTTCGCGAGTTTTGAGATCAAGACCATCAATTACTGTAATCTGGCTGATGCTCTCGCGGCGGTTACTATATGCTAATCCCCCTGCTATCCTCTAGACGACCTTACTGAACTAGCTGAGAGATCCAATCCAAGGCTCGTCCACTTTGTTGATGGCCACTTTCTCTTGGTCGCTCAAATGCTTATAGTATATCCCGACAGCGATACCACCAACTATAATAAGTAAAATCAGGATTCCACTTAACCATTTCACGAAACGAATTGGTAAACACATGACAGTCCGTCTTCCTCTACGCTCTGCGCGACGTTCCTCTTCCTCGGCGTATTCGGCGCTTCGAACATAGGATCCACGCGATTTGACGGAATCTTGACGACTAAATACCCTGCCGTTGAAAATTGAAAGTGAGGATGCGTATATCCTTGACACTGTCCGTCTCGGCACTGCATCGGCGGTCTCTTTGGTGCTGGGCGAGTGGATATATATGGAAAATGGCTTCGATGCACTCCCCTCTTCAGCAATCGGCGCAAAGTCAAAAACTGCAGTTCCGGGGACAATGTTTGGACTCGGCGTGGGAGTTTGAAATATCTCTTCAGAACTCACGTATGGGACTTTGCATTCACTTGCCGACGTAGACTGGGAATAAACACTGACGCTTCGTGGCTCGCTTCTCTGGCTGTTGTTTGGGCGCAGGGCGGATGCGCCAGATCTACTCCGATTACGTCGTACATAGGGATCTCTTCCCCAGTACTGCATATGTGCCGCTCTAGGAATAACTCTTGGGCCATGCGGTCGTTGACGCATAGGTGGCGAAGCGAATGTAGGAATTGTTGGTGAGGTCGGAGACGCAGCTGACCCTCGTAGCGCCCTGCTCTTGTCAGTATGCGACAGCATGGACTGTCTTACCACTATGCGAGACGTCTGCCCTAACTTACTCTTCATCGTATGTGCTACCCCACGAACGCATGATCACCGTGACTCAAGAGCGATTGTACGCGTCTTGAAACCTCCCTCGATTTGGTCGGGTTCGCTTCGATTATACGGTTTGCCAACCAGAACCTGAGTCGCTTCTACTCCCTCGACGTCCTTTGGATGCTGAAGTAAGGAGGTTTCGGACGCAATGGCTAAGAAAAGTCAAAACACCCCAGGCAACAAGGGAGACTACGGGCATCGTCTAGGCTCGCTGAGTGATTTTAATAGAGGAAGACGGTAACTACCTGGAACTGTATTGAAATTTGGCGTTGCTCCACAACAAGAGCAGAGACATAATAAACATACCCCGGAA
Source organism: Pseudovirgaria hyperparasitica (assembly GCF_010093815.1). Lineage (NCBI taxonomy): Eukaryota > Fungi > Ascomycota > Dothideomycetes > Acrospermales > Acrospermaceae > Pseudovirgaria > Pseudovirgaria hyperparasitica. The sequence goes on from NW_022985550.1 coordinate 1,898,527, forward strand.
TCGCGTGGATGCGACCTTTACCATGGCCATTGGCTACAGCCTATGATATACCAGCTACTAGTCTCTGGTTGAGAACCAGAAATTGGCCGCAAGCAACCTTGAGTATTGGTTGAGACGCGGACTCTTTCAATGCTAGCCAACACCAGCGATCGCTCCACGCACTCCCAAACACAGAAGTCATAGGGGGTAATCTAGACGTGAGACAGCAGTCTCATTTGCAACAATACTACTTGCTCGATAAGATCACAAGCCCAGAAGCTTGCCTTGTAAGATCCGGTTGAGCAATAGGGCAACGCATCCGGCACGGTCCGCCGTACCTGCATATGTGGTTAGGGCTGAGGCAATAATCCCCGAATGGCACTAGCTAGGCTTGTGACAAGAGAGCTTCTCGCACGTTCAGATATGGTTTTTAGGTCGGTATTGCATTCGGATGTGAATGTGAATATGAATGATCTAGCATGTCCCCCAATACTGTTGCCGTCAGTCAACTTTGCGGTTTGTTGCCGCAGCATACGTCTCTACTAGGACAAAAGGAACATTGCTATGTATAATCGCTCGTTCTTATTGGCTTCTAGAAAGTTTTACAAGTACGTTGGCGTGGAGATATTTCAATTCAGGGAAAAACTTCAGCGCATGCATGATAGGTACCTGGTATTTACGAATCCCTAATCTCTAGAATCGAAGCTCAAAAATCAGGTACGTCGAGACTGCTTAAGGTATTAGTATCGACTCTTCTCCCCTACGTTGAGCTACTGACTATGCGAATATCTGCAACGACCTTCGTCCATTATTCCGCTGTCAATACAAAGGGTTTTGAGCAAGCGAAAGGATCGACATAGGACTGAGGACGGATCTGCTCCACACAGCTCGCGTGTACGAATTTGGTCATCTCCTTGAATCTCATTGTTTCTGTACGCATATCTCGTAAAATTTATTGCTGTCTGGGCTCTCAATAGGCCTTCGTTGACCATCCCGGTATTCTGCCTTGCTCGTAATAAACGAACGGCGATATAAATTTCTGCGACACCATATGTGCGTACATGTAAGCTAACACTCTCAGATATCAGGGAACCCTCAATATCTCTTGATCTCCGACGAACCGTATCGGAACCTTCATGAATAAACCTTACAATCACACTTAGTTTCCTGGCCCATTTTGTCGCCTCGGACTGGTAGGTTCACGACACTCTCGTTCAACATCGCGGATATCCTAGTGCATCGCAGCCTCTAGCAACTTATCATTCGGAAGTGTGTCAACACACTCAGCAGCTTTACAATTGTACGGTCGCACATGTGCGAAATGTACTGATTGTCAAACAAGGTCAAGGGATTGAAATACTTGTTTGACGCCAAAAGGATACAGCAACATGCGCATGCAAGTCACGACAGGAGTTGAAATCGATGTTTACGACCTGCACGCCGATGTAGGGTGGGACATTCGGGTCCCATGCTAGGCTCTCTACTAGTCGGTCGCAGGAGCAGCGATGAGGACTTGGTTGCCCGGCGCTCAAACATCCATCAAGCCGCCTCCGCCGTCAGTGTCTTCTCCGTTGCTCCCAGTTGTAATCTCCGACAACACCAGCAGTCGCTACATCGACAGACCCAGGTCACCCGTAGCTTAGCCACGGTCAATGGGCTGACCGATCCATAGGTCAAGCTGATCAAGGACAGAATCTCGCATGTGCTAGGGTTAGTGACTTTTCATATGGTAATCCAGCAAGATCGCTGTTGTGACGATCCGATTCTGACGAACTATAAAAGAATGGTCAGGCGTGAGGCAAAGAAGGAGGGCGATAAGGTAATACTTGAGCCGTCTGTGCTTATAAAAGGGTCATAACCCTGTTTGCTTACAAAATGATGAATCTAGCTTGAGTATACCTAGAGAATATGTCAGATGTACTGCCAAATGTGGTAGCGTAGCTAATTCTTATATTAGTACGAATTTAGTGAGTATGTAATTAGCAAATCCCTGTCGCCACGTAGCGTCCTTAGTGCACTGGAGCCATCCATTCAGCAGTTCGAGGATTAGACGAGCCAACCAATGAGAACCCTGACAAACCGCCCCTGCAAGACTGATGTGCCGTGCGCCTCATAAAGCAACCACATCGCATGTTTCGACATGTAATTACTTCTAGACACTTTACGAGCTGACCCAAGTCTTCTCTCTGGCGCAGTCTGCAGCACATACGAGACTGGTCCTGACCGTGTCGCACACGTCAAGTAGCGCCACAATAATGACTATGGGAAGTATAATGCAGAGGGATAAGGGGGACAGCACGGAATCAGATAGCGGGAACTTCGTCAGGAAGAGACGCTATGCGACTCGAGTAAGGACAGGGTGTGGTACATGCAGAAGTTCGTTTAATCCTCCGTTGCTGACCTATAGAGCGAATGCTGAATGTAGTAATAGTACGACGAGTGAAATGTGATGAAGGTCGGCCACATTGCATGAATTGTTCCAGCACAGGCCGCATATGTGAGGGATATACAGCGCCTGCCTCGTGGGGCAAGCAAGGTAGCAAGTCCGGAACGAAGGATAAGGTAGCAAACAAGAAGGACTCTTGCCTTAGGGATACGGCAACTGTACCAGGTGGCCCAACAAAGACGACTAAACTTATGATCGCACGTGCTTCTAACCCGAAACTTAACCTCGAACACCAACCTGGCTATTTTGGCTTGTGTTGTCTACCAGGGCAGACCCCTGAGAGGTTGATGGACGCTCTGTCTCGACTGGAGAATCATACGCGATTTCTGGAGGCTACTCGGACGCTTTTCAACGAGTCTATCTATTCGCCGCTTGGTCACTGCTACAATGCCGTTGTGCGTACAGATCAGAATCTATTGCTCAATTCAATCTCGTTGTATTCCGATGCCACAATCGCCGCCAGTCGGGGTACGGTCTTGAAGGAAGACTCGAAGACACTGGCGAGTATCATGCACGGCGTCTCACATTCCCTTGCCGGGCAGGTCCCGATTTACAAGCTATATCGGATGATGGCTCTCGTAAATTCGATGTGTCTCTACGAAGTAAGACGAGCTATATCGTCATGTCAAACCGTACAGCTAACTCTCTGGCAGATTGTCCAAGGAGGTACCCGGCTTGCAGTACACTTCAGTGGTCTAGCACGCATGGTCGAGGTCGCTGGTGGCATCGCAAATATCGACTTTGGACACCTTCCACGAACACTTGAGGCTACAGACCTCATAACTTCCATCTATCTAGGGACGCTTCCCCTCTACGCTCCTGTCTCATTTCCCAACCTAGAACACCAGAAATCAGGTGGTGACAGAGCGGAACACTCGAGACCATTCCTGTTGACATCGCCCTTGTATATTTGTGAAGCTTTCGCCCTAGCACATAAGTACAATGGTAATATATCGGAGACATCCGTGCAGATTATGCAGGATGCGTTCAATCTGTTCAAGATTCGCGTCAAGTCAATGGAAAGAGTTACAGAAGCATCACCTATTACACTAAATGCGGATACGTCCACTTCCGATACATATTACGCCGACCTCCAGACCGCACTAAAATCAGACATGATATCCACGAAATCTGCCCAACACTTTGTCAACGAGACTATCCGGCAAGCTGCTATCATCTGGTGGCGAGCTGTTGCACGATTCACTCCTTTCGACGCTCCTGGAAATGATGTGAATTTGATAGCTATCTACAATTCTATGTCCTGGATACCACTAGAAGCGTGGACTGGATTGCCATTCGTCTATCTATGGATGTAAGGAAATAACGACTGACAATCCCGCAACTGCGCACTAACACTTGTTTAGTATTCTGATCGCTTGCTCAGCCTCGACGAGGCATCAGAGGGCTCGTAGATTCTTCTTCGCCGAGATGTCCCGGTCGTCACTGTGCTTTGGTACAAGCTGTCTTTCACTGTTCGCACGTTAGTCCAAGATATCTCATCTCTGCTTCTCATTATGTACACTAATACCCGAGTTAGCAATCACGAACAACTTTCTGTGGTTCAGTGAACAGATTCGAATTCAGCAAAAACGCTCCAGCGCTGCGGCCGGATGCCCTAACCCTTCAAAATCAGTGTCAACTACAAGAGCTCGTTGATAAAAATAGAGAACTGTAGAGAAATTACTCGCAAGCTCCCAACTTCTATCACTAGCCAGAGTGCCCCCGGAGTTCGTGTGAGAGCATGTACAACATCCATTAGACCAAAGGTCGCCTACCGACTTGCCCATTCAACATCAACACTGAATAGAAACATCCTATACACTGGCGTGTGAGACTTCCTGCTCCTGAATGAGGACTCGACAGAACAAAACAGGGCCAGTTCGGATCACCCAAGACCCAAGAGCAGGCCAGGAGAAGCAACGACAGCTCAACAGTGTGCTGTAGCGAGGATAGCGAGGTCATGAATGACATCAAATGTTGATGAAGCCAGGAATTCACATAGAAGCATTTTAGAATTGCCATCATTATTAAAGCTGCCATTCTGGAACTATAGCCCGGATTCGAGACGTGTCCCTTTCGAGTTGCGTATAATCAACCCTAGATGACTCGCAATCTGAAGGGCTAGCCAAGGCAGTCTAGGCCCTGTTGGCCACGATGTAGCTTCGATGTTAGGTAATGGATAATAGCATAGTCAAAAGCAAACGTCCACACACCTCCTGATTTCTGAAGATCCCTGTATGTAAATCACATGAAACTCCAATAAACCCCTAGGCTTTCGTGATATACGTGCTGTGAAAGAACTAAGTAAGCAAGAAAACAAAAGGTAGCATGGCGACTATAGTGCAGGAGCATTTCTCATTTCTAGTATCGAAGCTTGGCACAAGGTATTACTACTAATTGATAGCTTTTGTCTCATCTACTATTTCTACTATTCATAAGCAAAAGGGGTATCATAAGCTGCTTAGACAATAGAAAGAAACATCGTTGCGTTGTAATGGCTAGGTACGGGAATAAACATATAGTCCCTGTAAGCTTCGCTGCGCAGTGATGGCTATGGAAAGTATTGGACATATGAATTCAGGAAGTATTGTTGTGTGAAGATGGGTATGCAAGATGTTTAATAGCTAAAGCCAAAGAACATGAAACTCGCAATGAAATATATCCACAATGGCCGTGGACCTTTAAGAGGGCTACTCACGGCTCATACTCGTCCAACTTTGGCTCTGTATCTACGGACTCCTCACGTTCTGGCGTGGGAGTAGACAGCAAGCGTACGCCATACCTGTGCAGCTGCAAGTCCCACACACGCTGCCACCTCATATTCCTCCTGGCTCTGGACCGCACGTTTCTCGCGTCCTGCAATTCTTACTGGTACGTCAGTGGGATATCAGTCTTCCCTGTACGGAAGCGATATGACTCGCGCACCAGACATTCGTTGACATCGCAATGACTTGCCCATCCGGGATCGTACCGCGAGATCGAGTCCTTAAGTCCTTCCACGACCCAGCGATAGACCTACAGCAACCACGGTGCGGCCTTATCATAGATGGAAAGAGTAAAATCCTTGCACTTTCCTGTAAACATTATTGTTCTCGCTATGATACTATACATTGATGAGGTCGTCTCCGATACCAACCCGAATTGTACAGTCAGGAGAGCGAAGTGCTGGAGCAAGGATGATTAGTTCTATGAAGCTTCTAGATTTGTCAGAGTACATTCAAGAGACGTACGTATAAGGTAGAACAACAGCGTGTCCTGCTCGAACCTCGATGACTAGGTTACATGACTGACGATTCGTTTCGGGAGGACTCTGACTCTTGCCCATTTTTCAATGCTGATGATGTTTCTCGTGTTACTCGCACGATTATGGATAATATGACTCTGGCGGGACTGCTCGGAGTACAATATTCCTTCTATGGAAGTATGTTTGTAAGGCGCCACTAGACTGGAGTATCAAGGTACAAGACAATCAACAATGTCGCAACTAAGCAGATAGACCCGAACGAACCACATGAAACCATGGATACGTAACTGTTGACCTACGGAGACTCCGTTTCGACACGAAGCGCGCCCATGGTGCTATGCCATACGAGGAAAGAGGTCATTTCAGATTCTGGCCTTCTGGAGGAGGAATACCTCCATACTATCCCGTGATTCATCTTTCGACTCTTGAGTGCCTAAACTCCCGTTGTGGCGTCCATGTATCTGAATTGGAGTGGGCAGGCGTCTAGTTCTGGCGTGGAAAAAAACATCGACGTACATCACAATATGGGTCTATCAGACGTTAGCGGGTGTTCTCACAAAAGTCATCTCGTTTGAGACTAAAATATCATGCCTCATTTCGATCTCCGGCGTTTTCATGCACTGTCATCAGCTGTCATGCTCCTCTCGAGCACTCCTCGGCAGCTCCAAGTCCACAATCCATGGAGCCTGAGCAGGACGATACATCAGGTTCATTATCGACGCATTGACGAGCAATGTATCTTCTCCCCTCTCTCTACTTAATGGACCTCCATTCCGATCGTCTCTCTGGGCCTCGCCGCTAACATCAACAAACTGCAGATCCTGCTTGCTGCCAACACGTCGTTCACCAACACGCGTACTCTTCTGAACAAAGTCTTCCGCATCTTCCGTAGCTTCCTCTAGTCCACTCCCGGCCGTCAACTCTGCATTCACCTTCTCAACATCCCATGTGATGCGCTCCGCTCCCGACCCTTCATGAATATGTCCACAACAAAACAGCCTTGGTCGCGCACGGGCCGCTGCACGCAATAAGTGAGGGCAACCAGCATGCGTCCTCTGGAAAGTCATATCACGATGACCTCTTGGTGGCCCATGCGTCATTAGGATATCAACCTCTGGCCACGATGGAATCGGATGCTCCACGATCGATGTCGCACCCGGCGATGATAGTGCAGCTGGGTTCCACCTGTCTTCACCGCGTTGATAGTCGAAAGCCCAATCACAAAAGACAGGCTGGTACGGTGACGCATAGATGGTGAAATTTGCGCCGTTACTGAGGTTGAAGCGGTACAGACCTTCGTCGAGGTATCGTATGCCTTTCTTTTGGGTCTCATCGCAGGTCCACATCGCCTTCGCGGACTCAACAGTATGATTCCACCATCGATGGGTGTATTGCATATTATCGTCAGAAAGCATCTTGTATCGAATACCATTCGGCCCACGGTACTTGTCGTCGAGGCTGACGTCATGATTTCCTGCAATCACAAGCTTGAGCTCAGCGTCGCACTGATTGAGCATGTCGATTGTTGTCTTGTATTCTTCTAGCTCTCCTCTAATAGTTAAGTCGCCGCAGTGGAGCAGGATATCTGCTCTGGGTAGCGGGTATTTGAAGGGATATGGGGAAGAGGCATCGCCGAGCGAAGCAGTATGCGTGTCGGAAATAATGAGGATGCGAGTCTTGACCGTTGACGATGTCATTTTGACGGTCACGTTGTCGATGGTATTGAAGATATCATGGAGAACGTCGCTGTTTAAGAGTCATTGTTGGCGCCGACATTGGAATTAAAGCTGCAGGGATCATGAGTGCTAATCCCAAACTGGGTGTCGCGCCAAGAATGTGGAGTAGATATGGTGGTGAGATACGTCAGCAAATCTTTGATGGAGATTGCACTCGCTTTGGTGACAATGAACAGCATAAGGATTCTGAGAAATATCCATATTGCCTATTCTGAAGAGAATTGGGTGAAGGTTCTGATGATTAGCCATTATGACACGCATGAGTCCGACCACGGCTAGGGCGGCTGAGCGAATATTTCCTTTCCTTGATTGAATATGCACTTTGAGAGGCATATATATAGGATAGAGGCGGGCGTAGCTTGTCTAAGAGGACGTCTTGCACCGGAGCGACACCACATTTGAGATGTTACCAGGGGTTTTCGGTCCCATTTCGTGACCACCTAAAGACAACCCACTAATAATACAATCACAGCCTCGATTCTTTCGTCTGAAACAGCTACACATAAGCCGCGGAATAGATTCCTCCTATATGTTCCAGCCGCATTGATCCAGTACCGCTAGATTCAGTGGGCTGATACCGTGGGTATATAAATTCGGATTCTTTCAGCATCCTTTGCGGGAAAACAAGAAACGATAGGGAAGATTGGTGTACAGAATGTAAATACACGCAGCCAAGGTGAATCGAGAAAACTCAACAGATGTTGCGTAAAGGTCACAATATGTACAAAGAGACGAGAAAAGGAAGGGAGGAAGTAAGGCACTGAGAAACGAGTGAGTCTTAGATAAGACGGCCCGAAATTGCACAAAAGGGCGGTTTTGTACGGAACGAGCAACACTATTCTCTTATCGTCCCTTCAGGCCGCACATTAGTCTTACTGAGCTTTTTCCCCACACCTAGGTTGAGAGCACTCAATCTCTTCTTGACGCTGCCCATCCTGCTTGTTTTGCCGTCGCTCTTGTCCGTATTCGTCGAGCGGATCGTCTCGGCTCCGTGATTGATGCTTCCGTCCCGGTCGACGCTCGCGCTTCGCTGGCTGTATGCGGTGGTACTGAGCGTCCTGCTGAGGTCCGAGTCGCTGGGCTGGGTGCTTGCACCGTGGCTTCTAATCGGAGATCGTGGTTCGCGCATTGAGTTGCGAGGAGCACGTTCTTCTGACTCCTGGATTGCACTGGTGACAGCTTGGTTTTCTCCGGAAGTGCGCTTTAGAAACGTGAGACTCAGCCGGGACTTTTCATTGCGTTTGTGGCGCTTCTCCGAGAGGGCAAAGGGGGACCCGTTTGACTGGCTAGGACCGTTTGTCATAAGCATTGGGTGGTCGGGGGTCACTACACGATCATGGGTCTGTTTCTGTGTAATTGGGATTGGTCTGGTCAGCCAGGATGTGGTCACTTCTGTGGCGTTAATGTCCATGACAGGAGGTGCTACAGGAGCCAATTGTTCGAGTTCCGGGGCAAAAGTTATCTCGAACCCTGAGACACGGTAAGTGAATGCATCTCAGATCGTAGGGGCCCAGATTCCTACTTACGTTGTGTGAGCTCTGCGCGGGTGGCTTGATAGGCGCCACGCGAGAATACACCCAAACAGCGCTTGATTACCAATGCATGATCGATCAATGCAACCCTGAGAGCATTTTCCAAAACTCCAAAAGCTCGCTCTTCGCCTTCATCATTTACAAGCTCGTGGGATTGTGGTAACAGTTCGCGGTACAAAGCCACGCTGGCGTCGGTCGATGTATCTATAGATGATGTGATGCTTTCGGCAAGCAGGGTGAAAGCAGCATCTTCCCCGTTAGTAACCCGTTTCTCTAAAGCATAAAGTTCAGATGTCTTGCGCGTCGTCCTTTCTAGTGCTGTTTCGAACGGTGGAAGGGTGATGATGTCTGTAGTAACGATCTCACTGCGACGGAGAATGGTAGGGAATGTCTCTGCCGTTGTGTATACCGTCTTCTCAGCTATTTGTTCGCGGACAGACTCACCACCTAGACGGCGAGAGGCGGTGGTGAAGTTCTTCGGTCGTGAAAGAAGGAAATAATCACGGATTGGTTGGGAAACCTTGGCACGCTGATAGATAGGATGGACGAGGTCTTTCTGTGGAGTTACAGCATAGACCTGAAGGTATTGACCTTCCACGTCCTCTTGTTCGCTTCCTATTGGAAGAATTTGAGCCGAAGGGTGTTGTGATTGCATACGATCGGTGAATGAAACCAGTCGATCGGTAGAAGAACCCTCGAAGATGTAGTCCTTGTCACGCAAACCAATAGGCCAGCCAAGACCTTTGTATACGACACGAAAATACCGAGCATTCGGTCTCTCGCCTTTACTGATGGCCTCATAAATAGTTGCCATTGCTCTTTGAGACCGAGCCAACTTTGCGAAGTCGAACATGTTGTGCTCATATTGATAGGCCAATTCGATGTACGTGCCCAAAGCATTATCCCACGATTGTCCGTCTTCATAGTACTTGATCATTTGAAAATAGATGGCTTCCTTACGTTCAAAGGCAGTTTGCAAAGGGAAGTCCGGTGCTGAGCAAGCCTCGATTGTGACTGTAGGATCCCATTGATATAGATCGGCATGCAGACGGAGCGCCAGGCCGGCCTCCGTATAATTGCCAGCTTCGGCCTGCAGTCGAGCCAGTTGATGAACATATGCGACATAAATGTCTTCCTTCTGCATGTCTTTCAAGAACTCCATTAAATGGAGGGTGTCCATGATGTGGAAGACCTCCCCGGTGGCATCTGTGCTGTGGACGGCAACAAGCAGGTCCAGGAGTTCATCGATAGTGCTGATGATGCCTTTGATCGCAACAAACAGCTCGTCGTCATCGGGACTGTCGGCAAGTGATTCGAACAGATCAATGAGCTCGCCTATGAAGGTCTTCTGCAGCATGCTCTCAGTCATGGGCTTGGACTTGAACAAGCGATCGAGGCAGTCAATCATCTCTGCTTGAATGAGAGCGAGGTCTTGGCTCAAACACCATTCACTAATGATCATGGTGTGAAGTATATCGATCGCAACTCGCCGCAGGCCTTCGTGAACACTTAGGCAAAGTTCGACGATCGGCGGGATGAGACCAGGGACATATTGAACCTGGTAACCACCCATCCTGGCTAAATTATACTCTCGGCGATCCTCTGGCGACGTCTCCCATCCTATAGCTGTCCACGATCGACGTAACAGATTTGCACCAAGTTCACGCACATCGCCTGCAATTTTCCAAACAGCACGCCGCTTCTGCTCTGGGAATGCTTCCAAGGCAAGGGCGTTACTACCGACTAGTTGCAGGAGAGTGTCGAAGAACGATCGCCATAACTCAGTACTGAACTGGTCAGCGTCATCTGGCTCAGGTAGGAAAGATTCTATCAATATATGCGCGATTTTTTCCAACGTCCTCATAGTTGATTTGTGGTGGTAGATATGTGTGCTCATCCACGACATAGGGAATGCTTCTCCATTCATGATGGCCATATGTACTTGTAAGCAGGAAATCAAGAAGTCGCCCACACGAGTTTGCGGCCAGTCCTGGGAAACGATCGTCGGTCGTGAAGATAAAGCTGCAAGCACTGCCGAGATCTCAACTAGAGTCTCCTCGAGCTCAAATTTAGCGTTGGTGGGGCGAAGAGGAAATGGATAGGAGGATGGGAACAAAAGTGAGAGAGATGATTTCTCGAATCGAGGAATTTTTTGGATAGCCATAAAAGAGTCGACGAGTTTGTGCATATACTCTGGAACCTCCGAGTCTAGCTCTTCGACGTGAGACGCCACGATGGAGGAGCACAACCGAACCTGCTCTTTCCATTGATCAGTGACTGGATTCGTGAAGCCCCAGTAAGGTTCCAGCCATTTTGACGTGTATTGCAGCAATGTCGGTCGGATGTCTTCGTGTTTCAAAACATCGCTTTGAAGGAAGTTATAGACCATGACGAGCTTGTAAAGAATCAGTTTGCCCTGAACATCTGCACATTTCTCGGTGAAGTCTGTCACAATCTGGAGAACCTCATGGTGCGTCATTGTCGGGTAGAACTCTGGTATCCATGTGTGGAAGTATTGTACGACCAGTGTCTTAGTCCCTACGAGAATGGGTGCGGAGTTGGTCATAAGGACGCCTAGTGACTTCAGAATCTTTTGCAAATCCTTGGTGAACGTTGGCTCGCGACTAGTGATACCAATGCCAGCCTCTTTTGCTTTTTGTTGCTTACGAGCATTCATGATGAATTTGAAGATGTGTCCGCCAACTTTCAACGTCGCTCTCAGCTTTCGTGATATGTCAGTGTTCGTCGGATTGTCGACCAAACGTGTAAAGCTGCGAAGCAGACAGGAAGTTGCGAAAGGATAGTTGAAGCGCTTCTCTGCGTAATCATCGACCAGAGGACCTAGGTTGAACCGTCGATCATGAACAATGCTGAGCATGACCACTAGGGCGTTGAAGACCAGATCCTCGTACTCGTCGTTTCCAGCGTAGTCCACGACAATCTCAAAAAGTGCATCGAATACGTCAGGTAACAGTTTGACGATCTCAATTTCTGGCACGAAAGCAAAACGTTTCAGTAATTCTGCGAGGTCACTGGCAGACTGCTCTTTCCACTTAAGTAGACCGATCAAACTGGGATCCTGAGAGTATTTGGTGCTACAGAGAAAGGTGGAGAGTTTGACAGATGCCATGGCTCCTGTTACCGATTCGTCTTTGCGTTGCTTAGAATTCCAAGGCAAGCCAAGATACGCGCCTCTACCGGAAATCATGCCTGAAGTAAACTCGTCGTATTTGTATAGCGCGAGTGAGTGATCACCATCACGAATAAAGGCATCTTGTTGCCAGAGTGGCATCCAACAGAGCGCAAATGGGAAGTGTGGTGCATCCGCAATGCTCATAACTAAGTGACAGCCAGGAACATCTTCAGGCTTGATGGCTAATCTTACTGTCAGATTCCATTTGTCGCCCTTTTCGACAGCGGTCGTTCGCCATGCGGTGTGGCCAGAGCTGTTGCTCGAGGGAAATATACAATTGTCAATGCGCTCTCCAGTAGCTCTACGAACTTCAATGGTGAGTTGTAGGTTTGCAAGAGATGTCTGCTGCGCCAGTGGGACAGTCCCATGTTTTGGGTGCGATAGAAATGAGTTTCGAGATAGGAACGGCTCAGAAACCGTCAGATATATATCGCTGCGCGCTTTTCGTGGTGCTCCTGACCAGCCAATCTTGGGCGTCCAGTTCATATTATGCATCAAAGTTGGTGTCTTTTCGATGAGAGCTTCAGCGTCAGGATTTTCGAACGGGTTTAGGGCTATTTGCAGCGAGTTGACAGCATGCAGTCGCTTGTATCGCCCGGAACTGTTCGGAAATAATTCAGGGATTATCTCGCTCTGCTGATAATCAGACTCTGCCACCTCGTCAAATTCACCTGCGCTAGACCATAGTGAAAGATCCCAATCCATCTCAGTCTTCGATTTCATGATGTCATCTACACGACAGACGCCAACTGCGACGGTTCGTTTTGCAGACTTGCCGCTGGGTGTTCCATTCATTCGAGACCCTGGGCGCGTGTCTCCGGACGTCCTGCTGTGACTAGCTGTTCGCTGATGCTCGGGGCTTGTGATGCTATCCTGCTCTCGTTTTCGGGCTCCGAACATCATACTCCGCCGACCTCCCTTTGCGCTGAAGCTTCCGGCTTGAGACGGCCGCTCGTGAAGACTCGATATGCTCTCGCGAGGTCCCGAAAGTGATCCGTTGCGAGTAGCTGTGTCTCTGAAAGGCTCGTGTTCCAATACCTTCACCACAAGATATAGACTTGATCCAGCTCCCGCACCTTCCCCAAAGTCCACAGGAGTCAAGTCGGCGAAAAGTGCTCTCAGACGCTCCGTTGGAGATGAGACCATGGTTCCGTCTCTTACGATAAGATCAATGGAGTAGACTTCAGAGATAGGCCGCGGTGCCGACCCGGGGGTCTTGACACAAAGGTAAACATTGAGTTGCGTGGAGTAGTCTGATATATTTATCTTTGCCGATTTGACGTGCACAAACAAGTGGTGAAGGGTGTGTTCGTCTACAGGCTGGGTCGGTTGTTCTTCTAGCAGACTCATGATAGATTGTAGTTGCGTGACTTCTATTGCGGAGTCTTCCGCGGTCAGCATACGCCCGCGTTCGTGTGGACTCCGCACAATCACATCCCCCGAAAGGAGTTTGTTTCCTCGCACCAAGTCCCAGACTGTCCTTTCGCGGAGGTCGCGCAACTCTTGCTGGGTCAGAACTTTATGCAACAATTGTCTTCTTGCTGTGTCCAAACGGTCTACCAAAGCGGAAGTCTTATCCAATTCAGTGTATGTTCTAGATAGGAGTAGCTCGTGTAGCTTGGTCGAATGCCATTCGCGGAGGCATGATGCAATTTCGTCCACAAGGGGCTCCTGAATTGAGGTAGGATTTTCATCGCCAATCTTGAGCATTGGAACGGGCGCTAGTGGTCTTTGAAAGGAGGAATCGCGGGGTCGAGGAGATGCTGGTGGCAGTGGTATGAGGGCCTGTTGCATTTGGTCCGGATTGTTGGTCCAGGTTTGCGACCCAAGACGCATGCCTGTAGATTGCCTCGCGCTGCCATGTGGAGATGTTCGGGATCTGGTCTCGGTTCCTTCAAGATGACCTTCGTCTGGTGTACACGTGCCATTGGCACTCTGATCTGCCCGAGCGGTGTTGTGTTCAAATCGTAGGGCTCCAGTGGCGGGAGGATCATGATACTGGCTTATTCGCGAGGTCAAACGCTTATCCCCAAGAACCTCACGAACTTCGACGCAGCATTTCGGGAATATTCCAGAAAAGACGCGTGCCTCCAACGTCTGACCTTTGACTGTCGTCAAACCTGCCAGAAGCGATGGCGGCGCGACGAGATAGCCACGGTACCAGCTGCCATCTTCTCCGCCCAGCTCTATTATGTATAGTTCATCGCCAATCTCAAGCGGTAGGTCGGCCGTCGACGTCGGCTGGAAAGGATACGTGCAGATTGCAAAGGCAATCCGGGGGAGAGGGCGCCAGCCGGGCATGCCTCTTGTCGAGTCGCGCGGTCACGGCCAGCTGGGACTCCGATTCATACCGAGGTGAACACCCGTGGAGGAGCAGTCGAAGAACAGTAAGCGGCGAAGCGTGTAGAGGAGATGGGACGTGCTTCAACAGCAAGCAGGCGTAAAAACGAGGTCGCCGTGTGAAGAGGATATGAATAAGAGTCTTGATGCCCCTTAAGGCTTAAGGGCCCCGGGAGATGGAGATAGATTTTCTGAGGAGCGCGAGCAACTCTGCGATTGGCTGGCACGAGGCGTTCGCGAAACTCTAAAAGCTCGGTAACGGCCCGCCAGAGAGTAATCGGGTGGACTCAGGACAGTCACTTGAAGGATATTACCTGCTATAATATCATTGATACCATACTTATCATATCTTCATTAATGAAGTGGGTCCTAAATCTTTATTTCTTGCCTAAAGAGAGAATGAATAGATGCTTTGATTCAAATTAAGCACTAAATTTACGGCACGGGAAAGTTTAGTATCTAGCTGGTTGATTAGAATGTATAGTTGCACCCCCATCAGAGAACGAAAAGTCTGTGATCCTGTCCTAGCATGCGCCTGTACGCGTCTGCGCCGTGCTCGATTACCGAGTTGCATCCATCACGATGCACTGGCATTCAAGGTTTATGTCACTGCTTGAGTTTTGTGGAGACTATTGTCGGCGCAAAAAGCTTGTGTATATTTAATCGACCACCCAGTCATCTATCGCTAACAATTATATTAATACAAGAAAATATATACCTCAAACGGTCTTCTGCATAGACCCATGTCTATAGTTTGCTCGGCTCGAACTGTGTGGAGAATGGATAGTTAACGTAGCCATCCGGCGATCTAGCATTGTAAAATTTCTTCCTGTCGTACGGCTCGAGCTCAATTCCATGGCGAATTCGAAATGGTAGGTCTGGATTTGAGATATACAGCCGGCCAAATACAATTACAGCGTTAAGATCCTTATAATCCTCGTCGGCTGCGCGTAAGGCGGTATCTGGTCTATACCCGCCTGCTACCAGGAGCGGTTTGTCCCCCCAGGTCTTAGTTAGGAAATCGAGCTTGCGAAAGTTCTCAACATCTGCATTGCCAGAGATTCGACTTTCCACTGCATGAAGGTAAGCCAGGTCCAGCTTCTTTAAGCCCTCTACCAGGCAAGAGAACTGTGGGATTGGGTCCTTCATAAGCATGCCCTGAAATCTGCTGAACGGAGAAATGCGGTAGCCCACGCGATCAGACCCGATTGCGTCGACTGCAGCTTTGGCAACTGCCAGTCCGAATCTCGAGCGCTTCTCTACACTTCCACCCCAGCCATCGGTTCGCTTGTTGACATTGTCTTGTGTAAACTGATCAGGGAGGTAGCCTGTAGTCCCCGTCAGTAATGACAGGTCCGGACACGATAGCGAGCGTCTAACCATTCGCGCCATGTATTTCCACGCCATCAAAACCAGCCTCCACACAGTTCTTGGCAGCCTGCCCGTAGTCTGCAATGAACTCTTGGATTTCTTTCTCTGAAAGCTCTACCGGCAGTGTGCCACTGGTGTCTTGCTTACCGGGTAGCTTGGTTACCTGCGGCATGGGCGTAGCAGAGCTGCTCACGGGCTTTAGTCCAAACTCTTTTCTCAGTATATCCTCAAGTGCAGCTCTTCCCAGGGCCCATAGTTGACAGTATATGAAGCTTCCCTTTGCATGCACGGCGTCTGTGACTTCTTTCCATGCAACTATCTGCTCTTTAGACCATAGACCAGGGACTGATCGAAATCCGCTAGCTCGAGGCGAGATGAAAGCACCCTCAGTTATTAGAAGCGTCCCTGGAGTGCTTGCACGCTGGGCATAGTACTCTTTAACGAAGGGAAGAGGGACATGATTACCGTCAGCACGGTATCGTGTGAGTGGCGCGAGCGCGATTCGATGCGATACGGTGATGCGGCCAATTTTAAGCGGTTTGAATAGGTTGCTGGTACCTGGCGACGTGGAGCTTTCCATTCTTTCGAGTTCTCAGAAGAGGTCCGCCTCATCGCACCGCACGCTAGCGATATACGACGAGGTGGCCGCCATCTTATCAGGGATCCGCAATGATTGTTAATCTAATTAATACAAGTAATTACTGATTAGTAGAGTCATTACATATCCAATCAATCTTAGTCACCAACTTACCGCACCCGGACCCCTGGTGGGCCCGTGGACACTTCGCCACGCTAAATCCCATAATAACTTCAATAACACCTATGAATTAGGTATTCATAGATGGAATATCACTGCATCACCTCGTCTGAGCAATTATGCCTCGATATATCCGTCTCGCTTTTGACGCAAAGAGACTTGCGCGCTATAGCTGTCCCATCGCATGGTTCTTCAGTCTCATGGTTCTTCAGGCTTTGGACTTCTGAGAATGCCTCTAAATTTGATATCAACGAATCGTGGAGCTGTGTGGAGCTATGCACCGTACTAGTAGCAAACGCTAGGTCATGGCGATGGCTATCTAGTATCCAGGCATCCACACTATGGATCCGATCACTAGAAAAAGTGGCCTGAAATGTAGACCCCTCTCCCCCAGCCATCATACAGTACCTCAATCCCTTCCCCCTGTCACCTCTTGTCTTACTTACCTTTCAAACAGTGCCTCAAAGAACTAACAAAGGATTTAGTCTTGACATTGTTTCGAACAGAAGAATCTCCCGTTAGCTTTGTTCGAGTACATGGAGTATCCCAACTTCGTCATTGTCATATACATTGTACCGCTCATGACGACTATATAGTTCACTGCAGGGCCTGCTCGCCTCCATCGGGTCCATCAGTCCGTACCATACACGATATTATCGTATTAATTCGACTTTGACTTATCATCTACGATCCTCCAAATATCTTTGTTTACTTTGATCTTGAACAGTGAAAATGTCGCGCCGACGACCCGCCGAGCTGAAGCTATCAAATACTGACACCGGTTGCCCTGTGTCACCGCTCTCTATGAATGAGAGGTCGGCTCGCGGTCGTATAATGTCCCCGGTATCTCCATATGCACAGAGCTGCACCATTGCGCGGCAACCTCATGTTAAATGTCGAAAATCTGATACCAATCCCGCTCCACCTAAACAAGGTGTCACTCAACATCAGAAATTTCCTCCACCTCCCATGTACTGTTTGAAAGAATCTTCTGATCACCGGCTTGACTCGAAGAGAGAGTCTTATGGCGAAACAACATGCGCTTACACCAAGAAACCTCAGATCGAAGAGCAACGACACAAGAAGGGATTATGCTCAGAAAGTTGCATCATACTATAGGCTATCCGTACGAACAAATCTATTAAATCGCGTCTGGAATGAGATGTATCGACCCGCCGGCGGGTATAAAACTTGCTAATAGGTATAATCTAACGACGATTAAGTATTTAGTCATCGAAGTCCTCACATAACAACACAACATCCTCCACCCCCATTCTTTTTCTCCTCCTTCACCAACGGACCACCCACAGAGGTTCCCGATCTCACCAAGACCGGCTTCGCCACCTTTTCGGATGTCACTTCCACCAACGGTCCCCTCGCATTCGCAGCCAGCCACTCGGCTCTTCCTCTCGTTCCTCCCCTACCCCTCAATCTCTCATCCAGCGTTCCCTCTCCACCAGGACCTTGCTTCAACGGAAACAGCCCTTTATAAACCGGTACTTTCGCGTTACGTCCTGAGTTCGGCGGCGGCTGCCAGCGATCCTTCATCTTGTAGCCATGCCCTTCGTGGAACCTGGATTGTGCGAAAGTCCTACGTTCGGTGGGGTCGTCATGGGTGTAGGGTGTTTGCGGGCGGGGTGGGGGTTCCAGTGGGGAAACAGGGGATGGAGGGCGACGAGGCATAGCGTGGATACGTGAGGTGCTTGGTATCAATGCGGTGTGCGTGTTTATCTGTTATCTGTGTTTCTGCAGTTGCAGTCGGGTTTTGTGCGTTTAGTAGGAGAGAACACGAAGAAAATGATGCTTGATGGTTGCTCTTATGTATGTGTGTGTGTGCGTTGGAGCTCCTGGTGCCATTGTGACAGTCACATTGAATGACAGTGAGCCACGGATAGATGATAATCGGGCACTGTGAAGTTCTAAAGGCTTTGAGATGTAAATATGTTTTTGTCTTGTCATGTGAAATCAACCAGACTCAAAAGATCTTTTGGTCGATACCTTTAGCAACTTGTTCGTCTACAGGGCTTTGTCTTCTGAAAGAGACCGTAGACTTGCGCATGGTTGTGCTACAATGTCTGCTCCGTCACAGATAGATCACGTACTTCGTGGGAGCCTTGGAAGCGCCTCCGGAGAGTGTGAAGGTTGATACTTAGTGAATTACAGGCTCATACAAGGTCGTTGTCTGCAGGTCTATAGTCAGTGAGCGACCAGGATGGTGTTGGTGAAGGTGAGAGGTGACAGTACGAACCACACAGTGGTGATCAAAGACTATATAGCAATCAGCACGTTTACTGAGCATGATCGAGCGCTATTCGTCCCATGGCACATTCAAATGTTTTGAACCTCCCCAAAGCCTTAGACACTTCTTCGGCGACATTGTCAAGCGACTGCCTTAGCTAAAGCTAAAAAATATTAGAATTACTAGATGGATTCTAGGAGTCCATACCCCTTGCAGTGTTATCTCGCGTAACAGGGAGTCATGATTTCAAAGCGAGGTTACTGCAGCCAGCCGAATCAGTGTCCCCTGGCCCGCCACTAGTAGAAGCCGGCGGCCATAAAGCAATCTCATCAATAAGCACCTACACCTGAGTTGCTTACTATACATTGATGAGATGCAGTCTATAGTGCTCTCATGCTTTCCCATTGGATGAATTGTCTCTAAACCAACTATTTTTGTACATATGCTAAAGCCTCAGATGATGAGGTGAATAATCCGATAAGAAGTCTGACATTGACTAGTTATTGACACCTCCTCATGCACGCCTACAAGTGAACTCTATATAAGAGTAAGCTCAATGTGCCGATGTTTTCAAGAACACATCTTGTCTCTCGTGGTCATTTATTAACACTACAATTCCTCATAGCAAACAATTAAGACGTATCGGTCGGTTGAATATGATGTTGAGCTATTCAGTAGCTGCTGGACTCATCGCCAGTGCTGTTGCAGTTCCATTATCTCCAGATCACCATTCTGGACGTCTCGAAACCATATACCAATTCCCTAACCACACGTGGCTAGAATCTATAGCTGTACGAAACAACGAGAACATACTCACTGGTGCCAATATCAATCTGAAAGGGCTATACAACATAGATCCTTCCCTTCCACAGGAATCGAAAGCCAGACTTATATACCAGTCAGATCGATCTTCGACCTTTGGCATCACGGAACTGGGGTCGGACATATTCGCATTCACCGTTGGAGACTTCAATTTCACCGACGTAACATCCACACCTGGGACATGGGATGTCTATCTTGCCGATCTTAGAAATTTCAATACTCGCACTGGTCAAGGGGCAAAGATTGAAAGAGCTGCTCATGTTCACGATGCCGCAGTACTCAACGGATTGGCCACGCTTGACGCTGGGAGGGGTATTATACTAGCATCTGACTCCCTCAAAGGAGTTATCTGGAAAATTGATACCAAAAGCGGCGCCGCAGAGATCTTCTTGGATGATCCTGCCTTGAAACCCGTTCAGGATGGAACGTCTCTACTCCTTGGCATCAACGGTCTCAAGGTCCAGAACACTGATATCTACTTTACGAATAGCTTTCAGCAACTCTATGGTCGTGTCAAACTTGACAGGAAAGGGGAAATCGTCGGAGAGGTAGAGATACTGGCTCAAGGCTTTTTTGCCGATGATCTGGATGTCGACGCTCACGGTGATGCTTATATTGGAACAAACATTGGGAACTCTATCATACAAGTAACACCAGATGGCCGGGAACGTGTGGTTGTAGGCGCACAGAACTCCACGGAAGTCTACGGTCCTACTTCTGTGGCAATTTCGGACCACAACCCGGGCGCTCTGTATATAGCTACCTCGGGTGGTTTTGCGGCTCCTTTGGGTGAATTTATCGAGGGTGGAAAAGTTCTCTCATATGATTTGAGGCCCCAAAACGGTCATCTAGGAAAGTAGATATGCATTTAATTGTTCTGTAGAGATCAACCAATAACCCAAATGCAAGAGTGAACGAACGCCGTCTACATATGCATCACATGCCTCCTATACATGATAAGATGATGAATTAGACCGTTGAATTCAGGAGTATTCGTGGTCGGAATGGTACTTTTCGCACATCACCAAGCTTAACCTTACACCTTATGTGCAGCCATGCGTCTGGTTTTGGTTTTTGGGATGCAAGCAACGCTCGCTGGCCTTCATCTAAGCGTTGACATCGTACACCACGGCCCATGGACTGTAGCGTCTTGGGATCAATAGCACCTCCAACTCTCCGAAACGGGAACTGGAATTTGTACTGACATGCGTCATTAATGACCCTAGGATCAATTTTCCAGGCAATTGCTTGAGAATCAATTTGATGTATGACCCCCGCCTACCGAGAAGCTTAGTACTGTAACCCTAGTAGATTATGATGCATAACTTACCTGTCCATTTTCCTGCTTAGGGCAACGATAGTATTCCATACATCCTCCAAACAGTCCCATTTCAAGTACTCGTCCAGATTCTCCAATGTCCGGTAATTGTCTGTATCCTGGAATAATCATATCCTTGGGCGTATCCTTTCTACCACCACCGATACTGGTGATCAGGAGATGTGCGCCGCATTCATGGACGACCATCGTTGCGAATGCAAACTGGAAGTCCCTGAACCGCTGGTCTTTGCCATTCCGGGCGGCTGCTACCATATCGTATACTCTCTGAGTCAAACATCAGAATATCTCCGGAATCGAAAGCACTGATACATACAGATGCGTTGAAATGAATTCCACCTCGTTCATTGCTCAGAAAAAATTCTTTGACAGACCCATGCCACGTCCCTCTGGGGTGGTATCCCATGATATCAACGTCGGCAATGTGACCATCGACAAGGACAGTAGGGAACTTAAGTATGAGATTATCGATGAACCAATCGACGTATTGAGATGCAGCAGCTTTGTCTTTGTTGAAGAAGCTGGTGCCCGGTGGAGCATTGGCCTCGGAATCTAGGGCAATCTTAGTCAGGGCTCTCCTTCCATCGCCGTGAGACATCATAGCACAGCCAATGTTGATGGCCGACGCGATATAGGTATAGATCTCAGTGTTTGGCCCATGGTGAGAATGATTGAAGCTTCCAGGCTTGCGCTCCTCGATGCTGAACTTTCGGTGTGACATGGTTGCTCCTGACTTTTTGGAACAATGGAAGGACGTTGAAGAGAAGAACAATGCTAATTTCCCCTTCTTTATGGAACACAAGAGAGTTTTATGGGTGATGGGGAATGAGGAATCAACATGGAGCTGCCATTTCAGTGTACTTGTACCTGCCTTCTGCTAGACATACATCCAGCTTCATTGAGGCGTAGTGTGACAACTCTATTTCAGTACTTCGAAGAGCCCGCATACCTGGTCACCTCAGGTCGGTTATCTGGATGAGGTGTCGTTCTTTTCCGTCTTGCTAGTCTGCGCCTTCACCCAATTGCACAATTGAATAGCTGGTGATGATACAGGGGGTCTCCCAGGTAGCTACGTACCTAGCCTATCACAATGACTGTTGTTAGATACCGAAGTGTTCTATTGGAAAAGGCAGGCACGATCCTCTTGGATTAGTCGCGCGCTTCGGGCCGTTGGCCGGCCGGAGCACCCGTCCGTAACTTTTTCAGCGCAACTCTTGGCACGTGTCGCGCGCGCAACACATACATTTTCTCTTATTCTACCTTTTCTCTAATAACTCTAGAATTAAGACTCTAGGAGGTTTTTTAATTATATCTAAATATACTTCTATATAGTCTCTTACTTTCTATTAAAAAAATTTAAGAAAAAAAGAATATATTAATTAGTTATTCTAAGAAAAGCTCTATAATTATATTTTTAAAGTATATAGGAGGGGTAACTTCTAAAGTACTAAGGTATATAGTAAAGATAGAGAGAAAATAGAGATTTTCTCTACTATCTATCTCTTTTAGATTCTTTAGTCTTTAAAAGAACTTAATAACTATTCTTAAGAGATAAATAGAAGTATATAGGATCTTTTAATATCTTCTAGAGTCTTAAATCTAGAGCTATTTAGGAAAATATAAGGTTCTAAGAATTAGAGGTACCGGTAAAAAAACGTGTGTGTTGCGCGCGCGACACGTGCCAAGAGTTGCGCTGAAAAAGTTACGGACGGACGGGTCGCGGGCGCCTACTCAAGGTGGCACAGTCGCCGCCCGTTCTCTTCCTACCTTACCATCCCTCATTCCTTATTACTTTCCACTATCTATGTGAATCTTGATATTGTGCTGAGTTACCCCAATCAAAGGAATCACTTCCAATCTCAGAAATACTCGCAAAAACATATCAATAATGCGTGCGCGGCAAGAACCTTCAGCTGTTGTATACGAGACTTACGACTTCCGAGAGGTCTCTAAAACGACTATCTCAGACCTCTCTCAACACCATCGGGCGGCGGTGGAAAACGCTTTACAGAATATCCTCAATACGGAGCGAGCTTTTGAAACATTTGCCCAAGTTGTCGATGGTCTTCCAACTAGGAGCACAGCTGAGCAGTATCACGACTACGGACGTTCATCCATGTATTTGAACGGCTTAACAAATGAGCCAAGCACAGAAGCCAAACAGATCGTTCAAACTTACAGAGAGACTCTCGACCCGTATATTCTTGAGTTCAATGTACCTGTGAGTTATGCCTCAAAGTGCTCATTCACTCTTTGATGTTTTTATCCAGGTGATACAAGCGTACCAGAACGCGGACTTTGGTTCTCGAGACTTCAACATCCGCCTTTTGGAGTTGCTTGCAGTTGCATGTCATCAATTAGCTGCGTTGATTTTCCAGAGTGCGGATGGCGGCTTAAAGAAGTACCCGTACGGCCACAATTACGAAGCCCCTGCTTCACAGCCCACGGAGCCTGCTGTAGACTTGAGTTTTCTTGGACCCATCAAACCACAGGCGCCTGATGACCACGACGATGATGCCTCCGAACCGGATTTGTTTCCTTTTATCGCGAACGAGTATGTCGATAGACCTCCAACGGAGCTTTACCACGGATACTACCAGGATCATGACCAGTATCCACGAGGCGTTGCTGATATCGTTGGCTACTGGGCAGAAACACGCCTCTTCGGAGGTGTAATCTTGTTTGACCGCGGTGCTTCTGAATCTGAGGTATTATAACCGCAGCCAGTGTAGGATGTATTGGTGCAGCTAACATGCGAGCAGGCTATTGACGTCTTTTTCCACCCCGATTACTTCCAGGGTGTTGGCAACATTTACCAGGTGTCAGATACACAACTTCAAAATCTTATGGCTTTCGCACTCGAGCATGAGCCTACTAGTGAAAGCCCACGTTTCAGCCATGAATGGGGGCTGCGCAAGTTCAAAAGTTGGACTTCAATGCAAGCCAACGTGTTCAGGGACCGCTATGAAAGGAAAATCCCCGTTGATGCAAACCACGGCTGCGTGCTCAGGCTAGATGACGAGGACACCGCAATATACCTCGAAAACTTCAGGAGAGGCACGGCCAATGCACACTCTGATTGAATAGGATCATAATATCATGAGTTCTCAAATATTACGATTCTGCGTTCTTCGAAGTAGAGATGTCGTATTCAATGGAGGCTTCCGGATGATCCTGCGCTTTTCAATAAACCCATTAGTACATATCAAATAGAAGCAAACGTCCCTGTCCATGGGCGCATTTTGAGTCGTGGAATAGCCATCAGCATGGATCGGCAGCCGAATTTAGGGCTTCCTTGACCATGCGAAGACTAAATTTGAAGTCTTTTGTAAACTCTTGATAAGGCGAGTTACTAGATTCACAAGTCTCAAGCTTCAGTTGAACTGGGTCCAGAAGGGCAAGAGGTTACACAAGATCTACCCAGAAAGATGTTGTCGCGCATATTTCTACGCGCTATCTAGAAATCGAGGCACGAAAGGGCTCAGATTCATCATCCAATATACAGAGAGCATCTTTCTGACTTTCCTAACCCCTCGACCGTTACCAGAAGCCCCTCAGCCATCGCTGTGTGGGTCATCCCGGCACGATGGCGCGTCTGGTGAATCTCTCTTATGGTAAAGAGAGATTCTGGTCAGTTCAGACACACCTACTTGTACAGAAAGACTTCGGCCGAAAAGCGACAATCCTGTAGAGTATCAAGACTACATAATTCTTCTGGACTGGCTCGTCTAGATTACAAAGGAGGCGAAGTCTAGCATAAAAACCTGTCCACTCGGCTTGTTGTCGTCACTCTGGCCTCGATAAATGCTACGGTCGATGCGAGTCTTGAAGCGCTGTTCGACCTCTGCAATTATAAGAACATTATGAGACATTAAGGGATGGTGTCGTGCAACACAGCTCCGGTGAAGGTTAACGGAAGCAGACCTCAAAACGCTTCAAAAACCCGACTCATTCTTGACAGAAAGTCATTCTCTATGCTTATGAAGTAAATACTGGCAAGACGGAGGTTTATACTGGCAGCTGTCTTTGTGAGTGGCTTGTAGTATGGCCTTTGACCGATCTCAGTAATGGATAGACGACTAAGGCATCCATACAGCGTCAGAGCGGTCCTTGAAACTGGGTATATTGATCATTACGCACGTTACATTGCCTTCTCACTAACTACAGTAAATTCAAGCAATGACACAGCTCAAACTTCAACCGCATCTAGCCATCAATCAAGAGACGATGATGCCGTTGTATCAGACCTACGTTCATCTCCAACCACTTATACACTGGACCTAATACAACTACGTCAGCGGGCTGTAAGGAAATGGAAATGAATTTAGGAAACCTACTGTGACTTCCTGCCGCTCCTATGAACCCAAATACCTAGAAACAAACTAATGAGGAAGAAGATGGCAGCCAGGAAGCTGAAGGCCTGCCAAGCTTTCGCTCTACCACACACGCTGCGTAACCTTCTCAAGTCACAGCCTCTGTCTGAATCATTGATGGGCTCGAAGTAGTGGGCCGAGACACCGAAAGCAGCAAACCACAGGATTGATAGTATGCCGTCCACGACCCATAGGCTGAAAGTCGCCTTGAATGGAATAAGTAAAACCAGGCTGGCAAGTGTTCCAAGAGCGCTGACGGCGAGGACGTAGTAGATCCACTCCCAGGAATCAGGAAGTCTCGAGTAGCCATTGTCGTTGTACAAGCTGACCTCATAAGCTACAATGCCCATGACAATCACAGAAGAAATGAATTGTAGAACCCGAAGGGCGAATGAGAGGATCCGTGAGATGACCATGATGAAGATTCAGGGATCTGCAGAAGTTCTTGTGGTGCTTGGAGGGTTTGTTTATATATCCAAAGTCCAATGAGGCTTGTAGGATCTTTCTGGTGGGACATGAACAGGCAGGCTTCCGTCTTTATACACGCCTGTCCCACCGCCATGCCTCTAGAGTCTACATGCTTTGCTGTTTGAGGTTTCGAGATCGAGTATAATTTTCGTCATTCGAACACTTCTGCCAACAACACGCCTTATTAGTCGTGCTCGGCCTTGCGATCTGCACCACGTCTCGCTTTCTCCACCAGTACTTTTGCTTCGATTCGTGGTGTTTGTGGAGATCAACCAACGGTATGACGTAGGTCAAGCCTTCAGCCACAATGCAGCCAAGAACCAAGGAAAGCGCCAGACCATTTTGGTATTACTGTTGAACTATGGAACGTACACTTATCTACTTTCTCACATCATGCGAGCTGTGCCAGCACATCCTTTCTCTCGGCAGTCTCGTGATTGTCTTCATTCGTCTCTCGTGAGGCTGTGAAATGGCTTAGCGAATGACGTACGCAGCACTGCAAGCTTGCATGCATGAATGATTATCGTATGGATGAATTAAGCGTGGCGAAGATGCAGCTTACACTCTATATGCCTTCTCCTTGCTGTTAAAAGACTAGAGACAAATTAATTGGAGGCTACGCGCCTGATTAGGGCAGTATGGGCTGACACAATACCCAGCTTGGATATACCTATGTTTTAACCCGCTAGCTAGTCTTGATCGTACGACGTGTTATCATAACATCAGCCAATTCAACA
The DNA here is from genome assembly GCF_010093815.1 of Pseudovirgaria hyperparasitica. Taxonomy (NCBI): domain Eukaryota; kingdom Fungi; phylum Ascomycota; class Dothideomycetes; order Acrospermales; family Acrospermaceae; genus Pseudovirgaria; species Pseudovirgaria hyperparasitica. The sequence continues at coordinate 1,925,100 of NW_022985550.1, forward strand.
TACGCGCTCAGGGATCCCCCATGGAAAGGAGATCTCTCGTCAACCCAATATGGGAGTCACAGCAATAATGCCATAAACCGTGTTTGAATAACGTTGTATCACTTCGCCGTAACATCGAGGACTGATGCTATATACGATAAACATTGATAGGGACTCCAACAAAGTAAGCAATATAATGCCACTGCCTATTGTTTAGAAAGGTGTGCCCAATAATAACTCCTGTAACTAATAGCATCAATAGTGCTCAGAGCTCGTTCCCTTCGGCCATCCATTGCCCAAACCGGACTAGTACCATATGTGCTCTAGCCAATACCCGTCGTTTCATCTCCTACCTATATTGGTATGAACGCAGCGAGTGGAGACTTCTTGGGGAGATTTACTACTTGTCAAGTTAGCCACCAACTCCGAGGCTAGAATTCGTGTGCCTTTGTCACTCGTGCTTCTTCCATGATTCGAGCACCGCCGTAGCCCTAGATTCTCAATCCAAATTCCCACCACAGCTTATGATTCTAGCATCTATGCTACATCTGATAGTATACTCTCGAGCATCTTCTAGACTTGGAAACGGGTTTACGACCCAGCTTTGTGTACTCCGGGAACATCTCGGACTAAGTACTGCTTGGTACACATATTGCAAGGGCGAATATGAGCGGCAGGGGTCGATGCATCGGGTATCATAGGGCAAGCGACAGGGAAAATAGATCGGGAGACATGCATGATATGTTCTTACTAGTCTAGAAGCGTAAGTATAAGAAATTTATCGGTAGGAGAGGAACAATCTGCGACTTTAGTACATGCTTGGGTTGTAAAGAGTAATGGATGGTTACTGGGTCGTGATTACGGCGTCTTCTACGCATACATTATCATACATATCTAGCGGATAGTTTTTCTTCATCCCACTCGTCAGCAGCTGCTCATCTGTATGTACATTGATCGTTGACCAGTGAACTGGTCATTTTTTGTCTTTTTGATGCTCTCTTGCAATCTCTTCTACTTTAGCGCGATTCCCAGTCGCAACCTCAATCTCTTGTTTTTCTTGCTTGAGTTCTTGCTGACTCTTGATGTCTTTTTCGACTTGCTCAACCGCACGCTCAATTTCGACTTCCATCTCGGGAAGCTTGAAACGCTCCGCGATTAACTTCCCATTCCACTTTTGCAACACCATAACATCCTCTGCGTCGTTATTTGTTTGCTTTTGCACAAGCTCAGAGACAGACGTGATCTGTTCTGCAGTGGGATAGGGCGAATCACGGGATATCTGGCGTGTTGGATACATAAGCCCGGCGGTATAAACCTGGTCTAGATCGGAGGAGGGAGTTTTGCTGAACAGTGTCTTTTCAAGAAGGAATTGTATATGCTTGGATCCAGCGAGTGCTACGTGGCGTCAGCGCCGGGCAAATCCGTTTCCAAGTTTGACGAACCTTTCCAGTGCGAATATGCGCGAAACGCTAAGTAAAAGAAAGGAATATTCGGTATTCTGTCACGTCAGTAACCGTCCTGCACGGGGCTATATATGTCGTAATACTCACATAGGAACAAGTGCGAAAGGAGAAACGATAGGCATTCCAATGATACACCATGTTAGACGCTTCTTATGTAGGGCTTGTCTTTCGGTCGCCAGTTTCTGCAAAACGCTTTCAATCTTACTGTCGGCAAGGTACTTCCCAGGGAACAAGATCTCAACTTTCTCCTTGCCGGCCAACAAGACCTCTTTACGCTTATCGTTCAATGATGGTACTGTTTTGAGTCCCCATTCCTGGTATGGTATCCTTCTCAAGATCTTGTTCCCCTGAACCGTTACTGTCTTTTGCCATCCTCCCTTCAAGAAAGGCTTGGGCTCAGAGTTTTCCCACTTCGCCCATGTCTCATTAGCTTTGTTCGTGATCCGATCAACGTATGATTGTTTCGCAACAGCTTCGACGGTGGCCTTCGCTTGGGTGCGCTCGCAGTAGAGGAGAGTGTGGCGGGTCGAGATAGGCAACAGGAAGAGGCGCATCGCGACGAAAGGCGCGTTTCGCTGTGTGCGGGAGTAGATGTCTTCTTTCGTATATCTCAACACATGTTGTCGCACAATTGAGCTTCAGCCAAGAAGCTTGAAGGGATGTCCAGTAAGATGCGCTGAGGTCTATGAGCAAGGTAGAGGGCGGCGCAAAGGTTAGCGGAGGAGGCTCTACTGCTGCAGTGCGCTGCGTCATTCTGCACTGGAAAGCTTGGCTGGAGGCTGGCCAACAGGTAATTACCTAGCTACTGCTACTCTACTGGAGTGGTGGGCTGGCCAGGCCCAGTGCCCAATGCCGGGTGCCGATCCATCACTCACAAGCCACTCATCTCCCAACTCCCTTCAACGTGCGCACGACCTGCATTTCCTAGATCCTAGATTCATCACTACTTTTCCCCTCAACACCACTCTTTCGTCGCCATCGAGCTTACTCCGCTCTCTTCCAGATCGCTCACTTCGCTTCTTATATATTCCCTGGTGGATTAATCCCTCGCAACTCTGGATCCCACAGCATGCGGTGCTTGTCTCGTTGACGTCCATTTTATCCCTACTGGAACTCAGTGACATCTGCTCACGAGACCTCACGCGGCCACAGCAGGCCTCTTACTGCCTACAAATACACTTTCGCTTTGTCGTATTTCTAATCCATGGCTACACATGAGTTCAATGAGAAGAAGAACAACCTATTAAGCCCTACTACAACCTACGATGACAATTCCCCCAATCGACCTCAGTCTGGAACCTCCTCGAACGAGAAACAAACGTCCTCAGCTACAAGACGATCGTGCTCCAGATCAGTCTCTTCGCGCGCGCATACTACAGAGTCGGCAGTCAGTGCGACAGCGGAAAATAGAGAGCGACAACGGGCTGTACGCACATTGCCACGTAGGCTTTTAGTTGTTGGAAGTAGCGATATATCACTGACATATGTACAGCATGGGTTCTCTCGATAGGCGATGATGAAGATGAAGATTATCTCAAACCACCAGGCTCATCGCGAGCACCGTGCACACCTCCGTCCGTCCGTCCAGCGTCACATCACTACACACCGCAGCCGAAAGAGCATGCAGCCAAGGGCAGAGCCTTCGATCACGAAAGAGAGGGCGTGCCCGTAACAATAACAACCCCGGTAGCAGATCATGCCTCAAAATGGACGAATTTTATACAAGCCTCGACTTACGGTGGCCATCCGCGCGAGAAAGGAGAAGTCATGACAGGACCATGGATGCAACAAAATATGCCCGATCTTGAGGCCCCCTGGGTCGGGGAAGATCAGCCTCTTCTAGCGCCCGAGAAAGGCTTCTGGTTGTTCAACCCTAGACGACGAAAGGAGCTGCTCAACAAAGCTTATGAAAGATTGATGAAAGATCCTCTTGTCCCAGCGTTACTGCGCTTGTGGATCATCGTCAATTCCGCGATCGCGCTCGGCTTGTCAGGCTCCATCTTCCATCGTACCGTCCTGAAACCATACGATCAAGGCTGTCCTCGCGGTTCGTCGACTTACATGGCAGTGATCGTGGATGTTCTTGCCATTCCATATACGCTGTACATCACGTGGGACGAATATATAAACAAACCCCTCGGTCTACGCCCACACGGCGCGAAGATGCGACTGCTTTTCATGGATCTGATTTTCATCGTCTTCGACTCTGCAAATCTCAGTGTTGCGTTCGAGTCGTTGACGGACCCTCGGTGGTTCTGTCAGGATTTGGACGACGTACCTAGTCGAGTTAATCCAAACCAAACCTGCCTGCGCGACGATAACATTTGTGATCGGCAGGTTGCTTTGACGGTTATACTGCTACTTGCTTTACTGGCGTGGCTTGCTACATTTACGGTCAGCACGCTGCGAGTTATGGATCGAGCTATGGCGAAACAGGAACCTCAAAAGTGACGTCAATGATCGTTACACGTTGTGGAGTTCCATTCTTCGCATCTGCGTTATTTCTACTTAAGTTTGATTTTGTCTCAGCAATGTTTTACTGTACGGCGTTGGATAAGAGTCAGACACGGATCTGCGCGCTGTGGGCGGCTTTATGAGCACATCAATATCTCCTGTCTGCATTTACGCGCCGTCTATTATACCCGATACATCACCTTAGGCCTGCATTATGCTGCCTCTTTCCTAGATATGCGAATATCCAAGCACATCAGACGATCATATCATCGCATTTCGATTCCCGTCCGTTTCATTCACCTTGACCGTCCCATACTACTGCACAGACATGTTCCATGACACAACGTACCCCTTGACTATCCCAAGCTCCAGACCACTACCCGTTCTCATAATTTCATAATATCACCCACATGTCGCCGACACTCAAAGCTTACACATCCCCTTGTTCCTTAAGCACCACTCCATCTGCACCATCCCACTGCTCACCCCCTTTCCCACCAACCGCTCCCTCATCTCCGCCAACCTCCTCGTCACACCCTCATCTACACTCCTTCCACCGCCCCTCCACAACACCTCCGCCGCCGCACTCACTCGCGGCCATAGCATCCCATCCAGGCTAATTGCATCCGTCATCTCGCCCCACAAATGCACTTCACCGCCTAACACCAGCTTCTCCTGCTCCGCACTCAGCGTGATATTTGCGAGGGGATCATACGTGTATATATGCCGCCAGTTCTTGTATGGCGAGCAGTAATCTGGAAAAGGAGGACTCGTGAGGTGGCTTGTCGGCGGAGGCGAGCCCGGAAGGCCGGGCATGGGGTGGATCGGGTCGAGGAAGACGCCCATGCCGCAGTCGAGATACCAGTGAGTATTCGCGCCGAAAAGCACCGCGTGGCCTCGTGAGGTGATGTCAGCAATGATAGCACTACTGCGCCATGTTTGGATGATTGTGTTGGAAGGAAGCGTGAGGTTCCAGTCCAGCACCATTTCCTCCCAGAGAATAGGGCGCAGCGAATGTTTCTTTGCCATGGACAGGATATGGTCTGTAAATTTCTGTACGAGGGGTTTTAGGATTGTGGGGTCTGAGGATTTGACCGTGTCGTCGAGCTCGTATGCTGCGCGGTTGAGTTCGTCGCCTCCGAAGTGGAAATGTTTGCTGTAAAAGGCGCTGCGAGGGAGGATGTCATTGAAGAGCTTGGTTAGAAACGTGTATACAGCTGGGGAATCCAGTTTTAGCTGGCCAGAAGGCGGCTCGGCGGCGTACTTAGTCCAGGGATCTTGTGTAGCTGCGGTGATGAGGTTTGGATGTGAGGCTGCTATGCTTGTTGTATGGCCTGGGACGTCAATTTCGAGGTATACTTCGACGCCGTGTATGCGTCCGTATCGCTGGACGTCTGCTAAGTCTTCTGCTGTCCAAACTTGATCTGGCTCATAAGCCCCCTTTTCCGCAAGGGAAGGAATGCTAGGGATAACTAAGGGCCAAGACTGGGCGTCTGTGGCATGGATGTGCAGGCGATTCATCTTATTGAACGATAGAGCTGAAATGACGCGTTTTGCGTCTGAAGGAGCAATGAAGTTGCGTGAGATATCGAGGTTGAGACCACGGTGAGAGTACATGGGGCTGTCAGTGATAGAGATTGGGGCGAGGACGGTGTATATATGACCATGAGAAGATGTATAAAACAGTTGCTCCAGTGTTGAAAGGGCATATAATCCACCATTAGTAGACGCAGTTACGATTTTGGCGGTGCCTTCAGGTGAGAGGAAGAGCTGGTAGCCTTCGCCTGCTGCAGAGCCGTCCTGGACACGCTTGGCGTAGGATGCTTTGCTCTCGATGATGAGCTCTACTCGGGTAAGTGGACGAGACGAGACTTCAGGTTGTAGGCCCAGCTCATACTCCACGAACCCGTCTCGGGTGAAAAACTTGCGCGGTATGAATCCCGCGTTCAGAACGTTTCCTCGAAAACGTTCGAATGCAGCCTTCAGGATAGTCTCCGGCTGGTCGGCGATCCACTCCTCGCTCTTCCCCTGTGCTTTTGCTCTTCAGACATATGTCAGTCTCATGTTGGCATCATACTAATTGATCTATACTAACAATATGCTCTGTATACCTTCCTGAGCCCATCTCAATCCAATGCTCCCGGTCACCTGATTTACAACATCCAATTCAATATCAGCCGATAGTCGAATGAACGTAGAACCTGTTGTAACAGATCTTGGCTCAGGCCATATTGCATTAACTGTAACAGCTAGAGAACCGACAATGACTGATAGCAAACGCATGTCGAAGCCGAAGTCTGTGATATCAGATGATGTATGGAAAGAGGGAAAACTAAAGCTGGCGGATTCGAGTGATTTCCGGAATGGTCAAAGCGTCATAACACAGATCACGTGGACTGGTAGAGTCGTCCACCCCTGCACATATGGCATGACAATGTGCGAATTACTATTTGTAGACTATAATCGCTACAAGAGCACCTAGACTTCCCACGACTTATTCAGTAGTCTCAAGCAGCTGGAGCTAATCCTTGTATACAAGCAAAAACGCCACGCATGCATCGTGATCCCCTCAAGCTGCACCAGCCTAGAACACAAAGAAAGGAAACCCCTTAGTCGTGTGCCACTAATTATGGGGAACGGTAAGCCCTTCTGGAGCGAGCATGCCATGCCTCATAGACCACTTGCAAGACGAAACCACCATCACCTCTTTCTGGCCAAGGTACCATCAATGTTTATGCCAGATATCCTAGCTCGTCCCCTTCTAATCTCTCCAGGTATTCCTTTTCTAGCAAGATATCTATACATTTCTTGATATCTTGGACCTTGGGCGAGAATCGAGACTTGATCTGCTGGATAGTCTCTGACACAAGCATCTGATGCTTCATCTTCTTCCTCGATTTCATGATCCGGACTATCGCAGACTGCATGAGAAGTTTACGGTCTTCCTCAATCGTCTTGTGTGTGTCTTCAGATTCTTGTTTCTGTTCAGCCTTGATCGCAAGATTGAGGTTGATCTTTAGCTTCTTGTTCTTGAAACCTGGATTAAATGTGTATGTAGTCCCTGGCTCAGCTTTCGCATTATCCTGCGACGGAAGAATAACCTTAGCCTTTACCATGATATCGATACTTGGTTTCAGAGTCTCTTTCTGTAGCTTCGTAGCTTGTTCCATTTCCTCGTATGTAACTGTATCAGAGTCGTTGAACAAGAGGAGGATAGCCATCTGGTAAGTCGAGACCTGGAACATATACGTAGCTTTCTTGCCGCCAGTATTATAGGTGGCTCGTACGTCACCTTTGCATAATTGCCATAGCCATGTGAGTTTGCGGCCCGAATGCTTATTACTGTAGAATTTGGCAAATCGCTCGTAGGTCTTCACAATCGTCTGCGGAGGGGCGAACGGTGTCGTCGGAGCCGTCAGAGGCCAGAACCCGGTACCCAGGATCGAGTAGGTCGCATCAACAGCTAGCTTTCTATCCTCCTCTCCAAGTAGCTTCATTTGCCAGTCTTTGTATGACGAGTTTAGATCTTTCGAGATCTGCATATCCTGAAACATGCGCTGAAGTTTGTTGGTGTACTCAAACCCGCATGCTTCCTTTAGCTTACTGATCATGCTAGTTTCGGCATCATCAGAAGCCGATGAAGTCTGAACAAGACGTTTCGCAAGCATACGCGAGTAGAATTTCTGGAACACATCTTTGTCCTCAATATACTTGAAGACAGTCATAATCTGCGTGAGCAGATTCTCCATGTCATCCTCTTCTGTCATCTTGGCATTTGACCGCTTCAGCAAGCCATCGGTGTACTTGGCGAGTAGCTCGGGTGATTTCGTAGACCCGGTTTTGCAAACCCGGTTGCGGTTCACGAACTCGCGGCAGGCGTTGTCGAGGGATCTGACAAACTCGGATTCGCCATTAAACGCCTTATTAACCAAGTCCTGGTATTGAGTGTGTACCTCCAATAGAGCGGCGACGTAGACGGCTGGCTCTAAGTTTTCTCCATCCTGTGAAACTCTATCGACAGCAGCAAGACCCTTTTTGCGAACGTGGTTCTCAAATCTACCTCGTAATGGATCCAGTCCTTCGGGGATCCTGGCGAGAAGCTTGTACATTCTTGCAAGATCGTCCTGTCTGTCGTTGTCAAGCAAGATTTGAAATTCCTCGCGTAGAGCCAGCGAATGATCAGCGATGAGGACCTTCTCTGAAGTACGCATCAAAGGTGTCATGATTTCGTTCAGAAGATAGAGACCCACCCGCTCCTTCTCTTCATCTAGACGAATCTCAGCTTTCTTCATGTATTCCACGACAGAATTCTCGGCAAGAAACTCTTTGGATTCTTTCTGGTAATACGCCGCTGTGGCTTCCAAGAATGGCTTCTCGAAATACTCCTTGTACACATCAAGAGTTGATTTATTGCTGTCAGACTCATCCAAACCGAGAGATACGAAGGAGTCTACGACAGACTTGATTTGCGAGCGCTCGATAGTCTCACCATTGCGTTCTTTCTCCACCAACTTCAAGACTGAAGCCATCACCGACTTTTGCGTGCCCAGAAACATATCCTCTTTCCATCTCACCAGGTGCAAGGTGTAGATATCATAGATGTTCTTCTTGCCCTCGTCCATCTCCCGCTTGACCCAGTGACGATTAAGGTATCGGAAAAGATGGTTGTTATATGTGCCTGCTGTCGTGTATCGATTCCATTCTTTGATATAGAAGGCGAGTAATGCTTCGTCTACGTGAGCTTTCGAGGCCTGTTGCACGCCCCCAAGGTGGGCCTTGAGATATTCGATGAGATGGTTGTAGAGATCTTCACCGAGGAGGTGCGCTACCAACTCAAAAAGTTAACTTGGCTAGTCTCATGGTCAGTAGTAGGAATGTCAAGATAACATACCTCCTCCTCTAGTGTTGTTATTGAATCCACCTGTACCAACGGCTTTCTGGGCAGTACAGAAGTTATGAATAGCTGTGTATAAGCCCATATAAGTCTTCATTTCCATTCCTTCCCGCAGGTTTTCCATGATTCTCGAGACTCCGGTCTCAAGGAAGTTCCAGCTACAGCGAGTCAGCACTTGGCTCTTAGCTTTCGGTATGTGAGTTACACGTACGTCCCATCAACATCATCTTTGTTGGGCATAGGCGGCATCGTGCCTTGATGGCGTGAGGTAGTCATGATGTCGTCGCTCGTGTGCGCGACTGTGCGCGAATGTCCTAGTGGGGGAGAATAAAAGAGTCTGTAGTTTATGGCTTAGCCGGCGAGGATCTGCGCTTTTACCCAGGCTTAGTCGGTGATCTTGAGCTTCTCTGTAGGTTTCGTCGAAGGCTGTTTGTATACTTGGTGCGCGGAATGGAAAGGAAGGTGAGTGTGGCGGCGGGGAATCCGTTATGCGGAGGGAACGAAAGCGCTGGCTGTGAAAGAGAGCGCTGCGTGGTCGTGGTTGAGGAACCGAACCACGGAAGAGTTAGAAGATAGGTGACCACCGCCGAAGATTTTGTTCAGGCACCAGGAAGGATGATGGGCCAGTTGTGAGAAAGGTTGCAATGATGTAGAGCTTACCTTGACTAACATCATCTGTGCTTTCCCGCCTTGCCCGCGATCTGACGCGCGCATCAGGCAGCAAGAGCGCCACTTTGAGGGTGGTCAGCCACTTGACCGTTGTGCAGCGTCACGTGCGAAGCACGAATGTACTCACAAGATGTTTTTGGTTTGTTTCGTCTGTCCACCTTCTGATCAGTTTTTATGAATCTGCATCCACGATAGCGGCTCCATCAATCCGGAAGAAAGAAATATAGCAACAACCCAACATAACCACTGAATATACCATGAAATTTCGTTTCTCCCAGACGAGTTTTAAAACGACTTCTTCATTCGACCTTTGCCCTGAAGTCATCCTGTTCCACGCGCCTCCATCTTTCGTATGATCGATTTCATCTTAGGCATCAATAGCTAGAGTCCATCAAACCCGCAAGACCGGCCCCTCATCCCCAAAGACCGGGTCCCTCTCGAACCACCCCAGCCCCCTGATCCCATCCACCTTCTCCTCCTCACCCTCTTTCCCATAACACATATCCCATACTTTTGCATCGCTGGGGTAACTCCCAACCATCTGAAACCCGCCATCCAAATCCTTCATTAACCGATGACCCACACCCGCCGGCACGACAACTACATCGCCCTTCTGAACGACCGGCTCCACGCGTCCGGGATTGTCCTCGCCACCGAAACACAGCTTCGCTTTGCCATGTACTATGCACAGTACTTCGTGGGTTGTGCTGTGGTAGTGTGTTTGTGAGTACATTGTGTAGCGCCATTGTGGTGCTACAACGGTGATGCGGGTGAGGTGTGCTTCGATGGCGGAGGCGGATGCATTTTGGAAGCAGGAATGGTAAATCAAAACTGGTTTGTGTTGGATGGATGTGTTTGGAATGAGGTTGTGTGCGGGAATCTGGTGGGTTGAGACACGTAGGGAGGTGAGCGGTGTGACGGCGGCTTTGGTGGTGGCCATGCTGGCGTTCTGCTATAGCCAACGTCCGTAGAGAGGGATTACTGCCGTTGAAAAGATATTTCGCGTTAAGCACTACACAGACTTATTGTTTTTCACTTTTCGTGCTGTAGAGGTGCTTCCATGAGATCATCTTGTCGATGAACAAGGGTCTCGTGCTCAGATCTTCGTAGATCCGTTGGCATCTCGTTACAACTTCGCCAGCACTTCAAATCGCTCGTACGAATCTTTCAGAACGAATCAAATGAGTGGATAAAGCATGTTGAATATGGGTCATGTGTTAGCTATCGATGAGTTCACTTCATCTCCGGTAAGAAGATTTCTAGCGGAACATATACTCGCCATGAACATGGCGAATATTTCCGCTCGGTATATTTTTTCAGTTTCACTTCCTGCTGATACTCCAATAACTAGTCTGAATGCGCTTTCGACCAAATAGTTCAAATCGACAAGGTCGGACTAAAAACATCACCCACTGAAGCCTCTTGACCATTCATGTCTTAGAGCCGTCAGTCCAAATAACATCCATACTTTACACCAAATGCATACGCCAAAAAAGAATCCGCATTCAACAGCGCCTGATCACTTGGCAATGCCAGCGAACCGTTCGGTCCGTATGCATAATCACCCGTCGCCGGCTTATATATTTCCTCATTATGGCTCATTTCATGTAGCAAAATCCCTGCACGTGAATCATAACCCCGACAAGTATCTGGCATCACAGGATAGTCGTAAAACACGGGACAGAAGAACAAGTTGCCGCCAGGATTTGTTGCATACGCTGCGATGGACGACCTGTTGGTGCAGTAGTTCATACCATAGGGCTCAACGCAGTGCAGATAGGGTGTGGTGCCGATGGTCAAAACGGCTGAGGCCATGGCGTCGAAACGTGCGGCTACATGTTCACGGGCGGTTGTGTTGGTCGTTTTGAAGAAGAATTCGAATTGATCGGCTGGGCCTGAGCGTGCTGCGCTCGCAGCATGACTGGCTAACAGCGATGCTTCTTTTATGGTTATGTTGGTGAATTTGGCGGATTGTTCGGGATCAGAGCAGTCGATCATTGATGCTCTTTCTGACGATTGACTTGCGAAGTCGCGAAAACTTTGAGCCGCTCGAGTACCGTTGATTTCGATTGCAAGCTTGTTGCTGCTATACGGAACACTTGCGCCGCTGAGCGAAGTTGAGTCTGGGGTGCCGAGAAGGAAAAGGCCTTTGGTGAAGACGGTGTAATTGCCTCCAATGCTCAAGTCATGCACTTCTGCTGGATCAATGGTAATCTCTATAGTCTCCCCGGGATACAGAGAAGTGAAATCGCTCATTCTCAATCTGTCTATCGCTGGATAGAGATGGTAACCGTTGAAGTCGACTTTGACATCTAGCAATAGTCAGAACTTATATTCGAGACTATCATCGATCGAAACTTTACCACCAGAGAATACCATCAGCTTTTCGACATATCCATCGTCATCGAGAAGATTATCAAAACCTAGAAGGCTTAGAGTTTCCGCGCCGTTATTGGCGATAGTCGCCTTAATTCCTGACGCTGCATCTTGACTCAATGAGACATCCACCGGCTGGTAGATTGAGCTAATGGTGGATATGGTCATAACTCCTTAGGAAGATACTTCAAAGCAAAGAAGGCTTTTCATTGCATATATGTTATGGAATCACGACGAGGTTGGGCGTCTCGTTGGGGAGGGCTGGGGATATAACCAACCTTCGAAGAATATCATTCTACAGCCACTTCAGACTACTGTCTTACCTCTGAAACTCGAATTACATGGTACCTGAGTAGATATAGTTGATGATGGCTTTGCTTCCTATGGCTATTCACTTCTTGATCGAAATGTGCATACACGGGGTTGTGAGTTTAGTGCCCACGATTTTCAAACATCGGTAAAGTAGCTCTTAGTCCCACAGTACATATCACTACTGAACAATTAATAAAATTAAAACAGTGGAGTATCCTGTTAAACACCAACAAAAGCACTCTGAAGAGCGGGAACAGCGTTCTTTACTAAGATGTGAATGGTACTGAAAATTGGAGAACGACCCCTTTCTTCGCAGATATTCTTCGAGGCCACCGTCCCCTAGACACTACTCACACCATCGACTCTCCGCCCCTTACTCTTCCTTACTAGCAATTTCAATAAGGATATCCACTAACTCATCCGGAGCGCTAGCATTGGGGCAATGTCCAGTCTCAATCTCGTACAAGTCAGGTTTGGTCCCCGTCCTATCGGCAATCTTCTGGTAGTACGTCGAACTCAACTCGGGAACGACGATCATATCCTTCGTGCATCTCAGATAAGACACTGGCGCGTGATCATAACCCAAGGAAGATACTGCGCCTTGATAAGAGATATCAGAGTGCGGTTGCATACCTTGAGCCCATTCAAGAGCTTTGGTGAACGCAAGTGGGTTGTATGTGTTTCTTGCGCTGGCTGCCGGGTCAATGTTTATGAGGCGATCGTCCTAGATAATAGGTGAGTGTGTTAACGTCGTATACTTTCATCGAGGGTGATGTACCACGAGTTTCAGGAAGGCCGGCAATTGTGTCCCAAACAAGCCACGCACACTCTCTCCTAGGCCTGGGATAATGGCATTCACATATACTAGCCTCTTAACGCCACCCGATTTCCCGTCACTCTTTCGCTCCTTGGCGCTAACACCTTTGACGCTTTGCGTTCCCGGGACACCACCGTAAGAATGCATCACCAAGATAGTATGCTTGCCTTCATTAGCAAGAGCCTGAGTGACACTACTGATAGCGGCCGCATCGTCGAACATTGTGGCTGCCGGCCCGGGACGAAAACCAACAGAAGGCGTGGCAACGATTGTTGCATCGAAATGTCGAGCGCGCAGAAGGTCGACGACGTGCTGATACTGAGCCACGGGAGATAGGGCTCCAGGGACAAAGACAAAGGTAGGGTGACTCGAATTCCCCATGGCGAAACTGGATCGTGCTAACGTTGGAGAGAAGAAGTGAAGCAAAAACAAGTTTAATATCAAAAGTTGTCTACTCATGATATTGTAATAGTACTTCATTGAGGTTATGTGAAGGGATGGCTTTCACCACCAAACCATTTATATAAGTTGTCTCTAGTCTGATAGTTTTTAAGATATGGTGCTGGCTGATTATGAATCTGGTGTTAAACATTGACTCAATTGGTATCGGCCAGAGCATCAGAATTTAGCGTGGACGTCAGAATTTAGGGCTCCACAGCCCGCGCTATTAGTGGATTCGGGTAGATGAACCCAGGAAGACTTGAGTTTTCCTGATAGAGGTATGATCGACGAGCTAGTTTGATCTCGAAAATACCAGGTTCCTTGCCGTGGAGAAGTCGTTACGCAGCGTACCAAGTATAGCTTCTTGAAGTTCTCTCCGCAGCATGCTACCATAATCCGATCAGAGGTAGTGTCTTCAGACATGGAATCAGGATTGATTGCCACCGGTATTGCCATTCAAGACAAGGTCCAAATAAATTCTAGAACTCAAATGAGATATCCGTGCTTGTATCTTTGCCAAGTTTCAGCCCGGGGGTGAGGCAATACCACCCTGATAAGCTGACGCAAAATCCATAGACGAGATCTGGCTGGTTATTTGGGCAATTTCTCGGTTGAGATCCTCAATATTCTGTCCAAGAGCAGCAGCCTCGTCAAATCGACGATGCTTCTTAACATCAGCAAGCATTTCCTGTACAAAGAACTTCTGCTCCTCGAGAACAATCAGCCGCTCTCGAAGATCTTTCTCCTCTGCTTCCATTGCGGACACACTGCTTCCACTAATGACGCTGCTTGATTCAGTCTCATTGAACATTATCGCTGCTAAGGCACCGTTAGGAGGTCTGTTGAGTGACCGATTGTCTATGCTTTGGGTATGATTATTCTTCAGAAGTTTGGGCAACGATTTGAGCGACAACATATGAAGGCTAAGGAAGTTGTATGCTTGCTGATATACAGCTCTCTGGAGACGTTGTTGCGTCGAGGAATTGCTGGGAAGATCTCGTATACGTTTTGCGGCAGTGTCGTATTGTGTAAACGCTAGAGTCAGCCTTTTCCGTACCTTGGCAGCTTCTTGAAGCTGATCAAGAGTGGGCTGCTTAGAATTGTCTTGGAGCATGAGTAATAGTTTCTGAAATCGGGGCAGAAGGAGTCGAATGCCTCTCTCGAACTGCTGGAGATTCTCAAAAGCGCGTTGATCTGCAGGCTTCTTGGTAAGGTCTCGTGCGTAGTCGCTTCTGCTGAAAAGTGTATGTTTGCAATCTTGACACATCCGCACATCAACGCCGACTGGAACACCCGGCTTCTCTGATGCTGCATTGGCTATTTGAAACGTCAGCAAAGGGATCCCTGGTCTGTTTGCTCGATACTTACACGCATGGATGTTTAGACCTATTTCAGACGAACAGGCCGTTTGAGCATCTCCGCAAACAACCTTGCCACAAAGTCTGCAATGGTGGCGCCTGAAGGTATAATTGGTGAACTCTTGCTGACAATATGGACACCTTGACACGGTTGAATCATCCTGCCATTCGATGATGGACTGCTCTAGAGCACGCTTCTGCTGTGCTTTCGCATTTGTCAAGGCTGCCAAAGACCCCAATGACCATCTGTTATTTGCCGGAGTTAGATGTTCCGGCGAGGGAGGATTAGCGAGTAATTGAGTCAACTTCGTCAAGCGCTTTTCAAGTCGACTAGTCTCCAATGTTGATCGATTGATGTTTCGCTGTCTAATCCTCCTAAAGACATCGGTGTGGTCTCTTTCGAGGCCATGGTGATCATTGTAGCCCTCGCGAGAAACATAGCAAGTTTCGCAACAACGACACCACACTCCTCGTACGGGCTCATGCTGTGCTGATCTGCTAAGCCGTATCTGAAACATTGTGTGCTCTTCGCAGTACAATAGACCGCACTTCCGGCAGTTGACCCTGCCATTCATGTTGCCCAGTCTCTTTTCACAACTGGGTTCTGAACAGGAATCATCGTAGCCCGGTCTCTGCCAGTGCGATTTGGTGATGAATTCTTCCGGATCAGGGGGTATAACTGGATCCGGTGTGGGAGTGTGGCTTGACGTATGACTTGATTGAGATGGAGGTGTAGGGTTCGTATTCGATTCGAAGACGTCGAGGCCTTTGAGCTTCTGATTCAGTACCGCGAGAGGCTGAAACTTCTTTGCTTTGACCATCTGGGTCTTGAACCATGTTTTGACCTCGTCTTGTTCCACCTCTTCCAGAGCTTGATGTTCCGCGTCGAGATGCCTGCCTCATGTTAGGGAAGAAAGAATGATCCGAACCTAGGAAAGGTCGCACCTGTTTAATTGAAGCAGAGTAACCTGTTGAGAGAATTAGTACACATTCTTCATTCTATTGGTTTCCTCCGAATTTGACACACCATGTCCTCATTGCATATGGGACAAACGAGCCTGGAGCTTGCAGCCGCGGCTGCAGCATGATTTGGGTTCTCGAGGGACACATTTGAAGTAATATCTTGTGCAAAGGTTGGAGTTGGAGATATGGACGTCTGGGAGCTTAGGGATAGAGAGCTCTCTGAAGGCGAAAGCAGGCTCGCGTTGCGTTTGTGGTGATTTGGAGGGATGGGAGACACAGCTGGTGATAGGGACTTGCCGCTTCCCAGTATACGGCCTCCGCCCAACGCCCTGGTTGGGCGGCTCGACATAGCGTATGAGTCCGATCAGAGAACCGCAGCGTCAGAAGCTGCGGTCAGTGGTTGAAGAATAACGGCATCTCAGCAAACGTCCAGCTTCTCTGAGGTCACTTCACGTAGTCGTACAGTTGGTATGAAGCCTGAAGGCCTGGTTAGGTATACCCATTCACACGGCAGACGTAAGCGTAGACCAGACCTCCACCCACTCGTGAACGCCCCACAGCGTAAGATTGACTACTAGTCCCACGAGGCACAAGTCCCAAAATGCAGTGCTGTATTAACTATTATCCGTCACTTATGCAGTTAAGGAACATGTCCGTCGCTACCTACGATAAAACATCTATCTATGCAATTTTGTTCGAGCTCAACTATATTTGTGGTTTATGATTACACCGTGCAAGACGAAGAGTCTCTTTAATTGCCCGCAACCGGTTCGTTCTGGCCACTCCCTAGCCACTCCCGCCTATAGTGTGGCGCTGATCGTCATGCCTTTCACCAGGTTCCACTGCAATGTCTGGTATTCCCGCATGCGATGCTTCCTTCAACCATATCTCCATGCAAGCTCATTCTCGTTGAGCTTTCATGATGGGCGCAAAATATCCGCCCATTCAGGGCGGTGGGTCACTCATATTGGCATGGCAGATTAAAGGAAGACGAGTTCTCATCGTGGGAGGCGGAGAGGTAGGCCAGTGTCATGGGCTTCAGTGATAGGATCGTCGGGTGCTGATGTAACATCACAGGTCGCAGCAGGACGCATAGTCAATGTATTGAATGCTGACGCTAAAGTGATCGTCGTGGCTCCATTCGATGGCCTCAATGACGAAGTCGCATATCGTGTCGCGCAAGGCCAGGTCGAGCACGTCAATCGCAAATTCGAGCCATCTGATCTTGATAACATAGACATGGTACTGACTGCTGTCGATGATCCGGAGGCCTCATCCCAGATATACAGGCTTTGTAAAGAGAGACGGATCGCTGCGAACATCGCCGATGTGCCTCCTGAATGCGATTTCTATTTTGGAAGTGTTCACCGGGATGGCCCCCTTCAAATAATGGTCAGCACCAACGGCAATGGCCCACGACTAGCGAATATAGTCAGAAGACAGATTGCGAAGAATTTACCAGACAACATCGGCGCCGCAATCACAAAAGTTGGCCAACTTAGGAGGAAATTGAGAAAGATCGCCCCGGAGGAGGAGGAAGGCCCGAAACGAATGAAGTGGATGTCGAAAGTATGCGACTCGTGGAGCCTCGAAGATCTTGTCGATATGGAAGAGAAAGACATGGAGGCATTGCTTGGATATTACCATCCGAATGCAGTGCCAAGTCTCGATAATCTGCGACTCGGCGAAGAACCTGGGATCTACCAATTCGATGGGTCTTTCGGATGGATGTAAGCGCTATGAAATATGTTGTCTCTAAACACTAGTCATTGGAAGCAATCTGCTGCAAATTGCTGTGTGTTCTACTGCGTATGGACGTTTACCAAGAGTGGTAGTATACCAATGCTACAAAATCAGTCTTGTAGTCGGGTACCCTGAGTCCGGCCATAATACTGCGTACGACAATGCCCACGTGCGAACATCACTTTCACCGACCGCTGGTTCACTTAGAACATGTTATGGCGTCATACCCCTGCGATTTTCCCTGAACGTCCCGCCGTAGCCTGAGAACCGTTTCCGCAACCCATTCCCACTCGGTTTGTTTTTACCACCTAGCTCTGCCATCCTTCAACCAAGCTCTTAACAACCTTCATCACATGATCAACCGGACTTGAACGATGGCATCCAGCGAAGCTTCAGACAACATTCACCTAGTCGTAACGGCGCCTAACAAAACACGTACGGAGAAATTGGCATCCGAGGACTTGCCTCTAGATCAGACTATCATGGATACTACGGAGCCACTTACGGAGACGATGGCATCCGAAGTGCCGTCTATGGAAAGTTTAGCATTCAATACATCACAAATGGACATAGATCCGCGATACATATACACAAACGATTTCGAAGCCCTAGCAAAGGCTGATGGCGAGTTCGAAGAGATGATGAGCGCAAATGAGAGACGACGAATTGACTTCACCAATCCTGTTCAAGTAGGGTACGCTAGATGCGGTCGAAAACCTCCTATCTCATTCATCGCAACTGCTTATACTGCTAGTTAAGACAAGTCACCAGGAGCCTATTAAAGGCAGATTTCAAGCTGGAACTAGATCTTCCTCCTGATCGCTTGTGCCCTCCGGTAAGTCCACGCTCACATCCCAATCATACACTGTTGCTAACGAATCTCTGCCCAGGTTATGGTTCGGTATGTTTTCGCATATGTCGCCTTGCATGACTCTGCCCTGGCTGTCTTTCGGATAGAGCTTGCTAACTTTCCTTCTTGGAGCTACGAGTACGTGCGTTGGATCCAGCAGCTGTTAGACTCGACCGATCAATCTCTCTCTGGCGTATACGACCGGTCACGGCCCGTGAAAGGCCTAGACATGTGAGTACCGTGTCTTCAAGGGCATATCACGGCTTTCTTGCCACATCTTTCTAACTGTCTTTTTGCTTAGTGGGGTCGGAGCAAGTAACATATACTCTCTTCTGGCCTTGCGAAGTCGGCCTTCATGGTATATGTACGGGACCGACATTGATGAAACCAGCTTGGAGTGGGCGAAGAAGAATACGGAGATTAATAGTCTCACACCCAAGACGCGTCTGATACTCACAAAGCGAGCGGATGCCTTGATTCCACTTCGTGACTTAGGTACTCTCAGCCTCGACTTTGTCATGTGCAACCCTCCGTTCTTTGATAGCTTCGAACAACGGGAAGAGTCTGCGAGCGGCGAATACAAAGATAGTGCGTCTAAGAGTGCTTGTTCCGGATCGGACTGCGAGATGATCACCCCAGGCGGCGACTTCGGTTTCGTTTGTGACATACTAGAGCTCAGCCTGAAGCTCCGAACCAAAGTACAATGGTACTCAAGTATGTTTGGCTTCAGAGAGAGTATGGAAAAAGTAGCCGCCAAACTCAAGCCGCTCGGCATAACAAACTACGCCGTAGCTACTTTGCGAACGACCGGCAAGACCAGACGCTGGTGCCTCGCCTGGAGCTTCCACGACCTGCGTCCTGCAGATGTAAGTGTTACCGATCGAAGTCTATCATTTTGAGTAAGTACTAATTAAGCCCAGGACGTTGTGCGGCACGAAATTGACGCCTTCCCACACATCCCCTTTCCAACGGCCTTCAAGATTCGCATTGAAGACAACAGGATCCACACGACGAAGACCAAGGTCTCCGTCATGATGACGGAGCTAGATGTCCAATGGACATGGAAGACGTTCGTGCCTGTGACAGGCGTCGGCCTGTCACACGGCAACGTGTGGTCGCGGTTCTACCGCAGGGAGAAGAAGCGTCGTGCTGCTGCTGGGATCAGCACCACCCCGGTTCCGTCCTCCCCAGAGGAGGCGGAATTTGCCTTCAAGATCACCGTCGAGAGGGACGGGGTGGTGGTGGCCTGGCTGAAGGGCAATGACCAGACGCTCTACGAGAGTTTCTGTGGTGTGATCAAGCGTGGACTCGTCGAGCAGAGATAGAAATATACCAATACTGCGTGGCTTCACTGTCGCGATATGTTCCACATAAATGCCCTTGGCGCCGTTACCACTGCATGAACGACGTGATATATGGGCTATCCAACGGAGCTTTCGGCCGTTCTACTCCACAGTCGCTTGAGTGATAGCGTTATCAGACTTGTACAAAGCTTTAATTCGAACCAATCAAATCGAGAGAGCCTGCTATTGCAGCATTCGGTCAGTCAATATCGCTAATAACCAACTTTATCTATTTAGCAAATCGACTTAGCGATTCTGGGTGTGGTTAGTTCCGGATTCTGTGGTATGTTGCTATTATTACTATGTATACTGTGTCTAGAACTGAATTTTGCCACCGAGTGGATCACGGCTGTACTTCCTCTGAAGCACCGAATGTACAGCATACAACATATTGGCAGAACACACCACAACCGCGATAGCCACGTCGGAGTCACTGTTCAAGTATCAGATCAATTTCGACGCAATGGTGTGGTGTTCAACTTCAGCGTCTGATACACCATGCTGATCGCCCAAGCCGCCATCCTCATGCGTGGCCGCAGGAGCCACTTTTCGGCACCGGCAGCTAAGCAAGAAGCCATAATAACCACTCCTGTTTCATGACGATTCGCGGCACATCGCGTCACCCATTCACGCCACTGCAGGATGTCACTCCTTTTAGAAGCACGACCAAGATCAGCAACCTCGCTGCCGCTCCACATGTTACCATCATAAAGCCCCCAGAAGCAATTTAGACATGGCTATTTTAGGGCCCACGAATATTATTCCGCACACCGAAATCGTTTTTGCGTCAGGCTGGACAAGACGACGCGCATAAGCGTTGCCTGGGGTATTAGTAGAATAGATCCATGAACAACAGCAAGCCAAGGCGCGCGAAACACTCCGCATGATGCCTGTGCCTGCAATCCATCCTCCATGTCCAGGTACCCGCACGATGGCGCAAAGGCTAAAGCGCGATGTACAAACTGGAAACGGGACAAGGCTGCGGTTGGGACTTGGAGCAGACGTGCACGATGCGCGGGCCTCTTTTCTCTGGCTGCCAGGTGGTATATTCACGCTCGAGGTCGTGCAACTTGTGGACCTGCCCTGACTCCCACGTTCTGATCCTACGTCCTACCTACGACCATGGCTGGTACGTTTGAGTATTCGAACTTCAGTTTGGTTGTGCCAGAGGAGCCTGGAGTTCCAAATGTGCTGGCACTGCTGCCGCCGTGTGCTGTGAGTATCTGGATTGCGCTTTTGTCTGGCGGTTTACTGACCATGCTGGCATGCAGCGTACATGTAGCTTGGCTCAGCTCGAACTTTTCCGTTGTTTGGGCACGGATTGGGAATGTATCTGTTACCAAAATGCCAAAGACGATCTCTTCATGCACTTCAACTATTGCTTCGATGGGTCCTGCCCAATTCAGGACGTCTATGGTAACATTCTTCTCTTCGTGAGACTCCATTACACTGCTGACGTCTTCCAGCCGGAAATCGAGTCTTGTATGGCTCGTGTGGCATCGAGGTTCCTCCCAGCTCGGGACAGCTGTTGGTAGTGAGTGCTGTTCTTGGATCTATCGCTGTCCTCGCATTATTGTTGCGCTTCATGAGTCGGATGCGAGTGTTTGGGATCCGATGGGGCATAGATGACTGGATCAGTCTCCTTGTCTTGGTGAGTGCGCCAGACAAGCTTATTGCCATTTGTCTAATGCGAATGATCACTCAGCCCCTCGCTATACTTTTCATTATTCTTCAATTCGTCCGTGAGTCAGAGCTTTGGGGCTTCACTAGACAAATGCTTACTGTACGCAGTCGTCCACTACGGGCTCGGGAAAGATATCTGGACGCTTGACAACAAAACCATTATAGAAGTAGGAAAGGTAGGCCGGATAGGAGCATTCCTGCACACTCAATCTCTGATATCTTACAGTATTTTCTTATCGATGAGCTTGCGTATCTGACCCTCACGATCGCTACGAAAATCAGCATTCTGTGCTTCTATCTCCGCATTTTCCATTCCAGGAATGTCCGAATCGCGATTTTTGGCTTGATTGGGCTGTTAGTAGCTACTCTCATTGGATTCTTTTTCAGTTTTCTCTTCCAATGTCGCCCTGTGCAGGACGCATGGGAACTTTACGGAAGTACCGATCCTAAAGTCGTCGCACACTGTGACGTTGACGCCTGGGTAAGTTCGACATGACAATGAGGGCACCGAGTAGAGCTGATGCTAACCATCTAATAGGCAGTCATCATGGCCTTTGGCTTTTGCAATGTTGTCCTAGACCTTGTCATTATGGTAAGTCCCAATACATGTTATAGAACTCTCAGCTCATTTTTCTTAGGCGTTCCCGGTTCCAATCCTGGTAGGTGTTTGAATACTCTGACGACCGCTCGTTGCTTACTTGACGAAAGGTTAAACTTAAAATGGGCAAGCGGAAGAAGGCAAGAGTGATTGCCTTGTCATCTGTAGGAGTATGGTAATACTTCTCCTGTACCCTTAGATACTTCCATCCATGCTTACGAGGTCTAGCATCACGATTATAGCGATTATTCGGCTCGTGTACTCCTTATCGCCTAAGAATGGAGCGCAAGTAAACTTTACGCGTAAGGCTCCGACTCCGGCCACAGTTTTTGTGAAGTGAACACAAACTAATGCAATCGCAGGAGCGTATACCAATATATGTTTTTGGTCAGTAGTTGAGGTCAACGCCAGCATAATCTGCGCTTGTTTGCCGCAAATCGACATTCTATGCCGAAAGGCTCTGGGTTACTATCGGAAATGCCCTCCTACAACGACGGACACAGACTACGAAATGAAATGCTTCGCCTCCACGAATATCACACTGAATCGACTTTCGCATGCGACACATCCTGATTCTATCTCGTTTAGTAGACATGACGTTCAACTGCTTGAGAAGCATGACTCTTGGTCTGTTTCGAGGTCACCAGTCCTGTCAATAGCGAGTCCCAGCAGTTCTCACGTAAAAGCTCCCTCAGGGTTGACTTGTATCGAATGCAAGGCTCGACTGTTAGAAGGGCGGCGAGATGACGTATAGGATGAGAGTTGTTAGCTATATAGATAAATGTATATACATTTCCAACACATTATAATGTGCATTCACTACCATTGACATGTTCAGCTCGTTTCTGCAATCCTCTGAGCCGCAGTTGACCAGCTTCAGTCATGCTATGCACACATACATCATCATCAAAACACCATCAAACCCACGATCAGACTCCGTGCGCCATGGCATCTGTTGACAGCACATCCTAGCTATGGAGCTATCCTTCCCGCTTCCTCTCGCGCTCGAGTCAGTACATCGATCTCAGAGTCCAGCATGCCAGGGATGCGTGCCAGGGATCTCGCAGCTTTCGACATGTTCACATCCCCTCCTTAACATCCTGGTCCCACGCCGTTTGAGCCCAAGCACCGTGTGCGTGAGTTACGTACAGAACCTCTATTCAATTAATCAAGAAAGAAGAAAAAAAATGCGCTTTTTTTTATTCAGTCCTCAGATCTCAGTATTGACCCACCACGAAAATTCCTCACAATCCTTCGCCTAGAGCTTTTCGACGACGGTGATCCGCACTCGCCGCCCTCGGCCGGGGCTATCTCCTGCCTGTACTTACAGGCGCAAAGGCCCGATTCGAGATCCCTGAGGCTCAAGCGTGCATGAGTCAGTCATGCATGGATATGTGATGTTCGTGTCATGGGCATTTCAACCCCATTTCATCTCCATCAAGAACACTTTCTCAACGCACACCGTCCGTCCGTCATTGCTCTTCTTCCTAATTCCCCTAATAACTAACCCTATTTTACCTCCCGCCAAATCCGGACGCCGAATTAGGCTGTTCGAAAAGCTAGCGCTCTTCGGAATCTCCGGCTTCACGCTAACTAAATCAGTCAGCTGCTATGCATCATCTGCCGCGCACTCTTGCTCGCTCTCGTGTTTCCCCTGACGACGTCGGGTCACTCGTTCGTTTCATTCGTTTGCGAGCTGAGCTGAGCGTTGCTGGAGACCATCTATCTAACCACGACCAGATACCCACTTCCGGAGGCACGAAAATCCGATATCTTACCCTGCTCGAGGAATTTTGAATGGTGCTCATTTTGCAATGGATGCCTACATCACCGGGGGATACACACCCTCTCTCCTTCCCCACACATACAACATACCCATGTCACATATCCCCAATCTGCCCCCACCCTCTAACTCTCAGCGCACGTGCTCTTCTAAATCTCCACATCCTGTGATGTCTGGGATGTCTTGGTAAGTTTTTTCTGGGGAGGAAACAAAAGTAGCCGTAATTTCGGTTGCAAGCTCCCCTAAACTTTCTCCCTGTGGCATGATCTTCAGTCACGTTTGTTATTAACGAGACAGATGCAGAACGGAAGATGGAAGGGACGCATGCTTAAATCATGCATGAGTCAGCCGACTGATTTCTTCGGTTGTCACGGTAGTGATTGTGGTGAAAGAGTGGAAGGCTAGATTTGAAGCAAGGTAAAATCTGGACATCTACGAGCGAGAGAAGTGTGATATGAACAATTGAAACTTTATATGATAATATCAGAAAGTTTGACCGAGAAGCCTAAGTGGGCACCAATGTATGAAAGACAACGCAAAGAAACAAGTGTACTGATGTATGTAAAGAATCATTTCTATCATACTGGTACTACACAAACAGCATATACCAAGGTGAAGAATCCACAAAAGTCTACGATTGATACCATCGATCTTGCTGCCTTCCGGGCTCATACTTTCAAGGCTGGCGGCTTGAAAAGGTCGCCAGTGGTGACGGTACCGTTCTCAATCTTCTTGTTCACATATGCCTGCTTAGGCTCCGCCTCACTCCACCAGAAGTTGATATACTTACGGCCATCTTTGCAGGCCTCCCTGTCAACTTCATTGTCCTTGAATTCAGAGTCGCAGAAGGCGTTCATCACAAAGGTGCAGCTCCCATGCGCCCCTTCCGTGACGTTCGCCACCTGGTTATCACAGTGTCGGTGGTGCGTAGGCTGGAACTTTTTCTTGAAGGGGTGCACCCTTGCAACTTCTAGCCTGTCGTCTCCCAGAAGATCCTCTCCAGTAAAGCCCTCGTACTTGACAGTTTCGTCCTGGTCGTGTTGGGCATGGCAGAAGTCTTGCATGTCGTCTGATGCCCAGAGTCGAGTCCTATTAAGGAACGGCTTGACTTCATCGAACTTGTCTGGGTAGCCCAGACCCGTTGCTGGGTCGAATTCGCCCTGGATACATGGATAGTTTTTACTGTCCAGGGAGCCGATAGACGATATGCTAGCACCAGAAGGATCCTTGGCAATAGGCATTGCAATGAGTCCCATGGGAAGAGTGTCCGTGTTTCCGATCTCCACTAGATAGTCTGCAAGACCTTTCGTATCGTTGAAAAGATAAGACACTTTAAGCTCTTGATCGGCGTCAACGTTTCCAAAAGCTTCATACCAGTTCAAAGACCCCCGGATGACTTCCTGTATTGGTTTCAGCGTTTGCATTTCGATTATCATGGCATAAACAAACCTCCTTTGTGAGTCCACCATAGTGATCAGCCTCCCCGGTAAGGTTCATCCAACCAGCCGGGAGTCCAAGATTGCCATCTTTCTTCTGTGTTTCCTCGTAAGATGGATCGATCCAATAGATCCAGAAGGACTTTTCTGGGCGATCTGGAAGGTATACGCGAGCATCCAGGGTCCCTCTGTTATCCAACAGACACCCCATTGATGCATCAGCCATGACAACATAGACCCTCTCCAAGGTCCAGACTGTGAGATGTTAGACGGCTATCGAAATCGCAAGGATAGGATGACTCACAGTAGTGGAGAGCAATGGCAGAGTAAGCCTTGTCCAGGTGTAGCCGGAAATCCTCCAAGCGAGCGTTCATCGGCTCTAACCACATTCTTTTCGAATTAGCCATTAATTCAATTGAACCTGGTAAGGCTACTCACCCAGTCTCGAAGACCGTAGCCAGATGGTAGATGACATTTGCGTCTTCGCCATCATCTTGACCTACAGCGTATCCAGCAAGAATTCCCGCAAGGTCGTCCCGAGCAAAATTCATTTGTTCGTCCCGGGCCTTCCTCAACGATGCAATCAGAGGTATCTCCTCATCTTCAAGATAATCACTGTTAATCTGTTAGCTGCTGTTCAAAAATGGTACAAACATGCCATACTCTGCCTCTATATCTATTTGACTGGCCATGAAGCCAAGACCTACGCCTATGGCAGCGAAAATGGTCGAAAAAATAGCCAAGGCAACAGTAAATGGATTTCTCTTCAGAACCTGAGGTTCCCATACTCGATGCTTCAGAGATTTTGCGAGCTCTGTATAGAACTTGCCAAATTTGTCAGGGGCCACCCGAGTTGTCTCGTTGGCACCTATCCGGGTCACCCAATAGTCATCCGAGTCGTCCCCGGAAGAGGCTCTGGCTTGAACATTTGGTTTGGGTGCCAATTGGCCCTTTTGGCCCTTCCACAAGCCGGGTCCCGAGGATCCTATTGCCATAACCCCGCTGATCTGAAGGAAGATCTGGGAAATTACTTGGATCTGCAACTGCCGAGCTCTGTTTTCTGCAGCAATTCTGTTCAGCTTCTGTTGGACCTCGTTCTGATGCGTCATCTCAGGGAGAAGGGCCACGGCATCGCTCTTCATTTCCTCAATCTTTGTATACATCAGATGCATCATTTGTCTAGCGACATTGTTGTAATTCGCTATCTGCGAACTGATCATCGATTCCATCTCTCTCACCTCCTTTGTAAGGTTTTGATTGAGGTGGGTGCAGTCAGGAATCTGTCGCACTGTTAGCTGACAGCTCAATTGCGACGTCCCTGGATGTGTAGATCCTCCTAGTTGGCCATATCACGCCCAAGCGAGTAAAACTGTCTCTTGCTATTCTGGCTGCCCTTTTCAACAGTTGTCAAGAAGACAGGAATGGGCTCGCTCGCGATTGGCCATACAGTTCTTAGGGTACTTGCAGACGGGGAGTCACTTACCACACAAAGACCACTGCCATCACATACCCCGATGTTAGACTCTGGCTCATTAGGGAACAAGTCCCGAAGGTAGTCTGTAGAGAGCACCCCGTCGGGGCGTTCTTGACCGTACATAACCATCTTATTGAAGAGGTATTCTGTCCCATTCAATTCCAACCACCGCTGAGGCGAATGCCTCACAGGGAAATCGCATTGTGAAGAATTGCTCTCCAGCTGTTCGACCGCTGTCCTCACCACATTGCCCTTGGCTGGTGTGGTCTCGGCGGTTGGTCTGGTTGACCCGTTTGCGTCGGCAGGCCCAGTCGGATTCAATTGAGGTGGCCGATGAGGGCTGACTTGCAGTGCGGCGACTGCTTGAAAGCACAGGAACTGCACAAGCACACGGAGGAGGACCGCCAGGCGGGTTTGGACAAATTTCGTGGTACGGACCATGGTGGCGAGATAATGGTGTAGCCAACGAAGAGGATTCGAAAGAGTATAGGAAGGATGGTGAGTAGTCAACGAAGAAGAGTTGATAGATTATAGGGGATATTGGGAGTAGTCAATGAAGATGAGTTGAGAGAGTGTAGGGATTGTGAGTAGAAATCGAGGACCAGGACGCAGTATAAATACAAAAATGGATAGCAGGAGGCGGGACTCTGAGGACGTACTTCCCCTATTCGCATGATAATGCACACCAACACCAGCCTCTTCTTTCCAGACGAATGTATCAAATGACTCATTTCCACAGCTCTTTTGGTCGTTGCTGGTTAACGAGACCAGATTCTTGAGTACAGTCGCCTCGGTGGCAGGAGTAACAATCGTAGGCGCCATCGTCTGCAATGGAACTCTCTCAAAAGTGCCAGCCCCATTAGATTAGCCTCAAGACAAGGAACTACGATATGATCTTACACTTCAGACCGTATCACGTAGAATTGAATATACAATTACTCGACAAGAAATCCGAAATGAATACATCGTTCACAGGGTCTACCATGCAGATCATATCGCAGGGGTCAGCACGTTTGCCATGTGTTACTAGAGGCACCTCAAACGAAATGTTCGGCCTTCGTCTGATGGTACCGTTCCGAACAATCTGCGTGGTATAACATCACTGGAACCTAGCATTAGAGCATTCCCAGCCTACCCAATAGTGTGTACCGGTGTTACCACGATACTTTGACAGATTGGTATAAATAATCAGTAGCCGAAGCGGGTACCGAATACTCAATGTAAAAAGCATTACCTAAAATTCTGCTGCGAGAGAATCGATGATATTTGCGAAGTATTATGTAGTCTCAGCGCTGATGCACGCCTTGAACGCCTTTGTATGTATCCTTCATCGGAACTTTGAAACAATGACCGCTACAATCAATAAAACAAGAACGGTAATGATCGCTATCGTGATTATCCTATTCGTAGCCATCCTGTGGAGCTGTCAGTCAAGTGATGCAGTCACACGACTATAGTTGAGGAACGCATTACCTACGAGCCATCCCTCTCAGAGTCTTAATGCTCCTATCTGTATAACCTTCGCTCTCGTCCAGAACCGTTCTTGTGTGCTCGATTTGTGATCGCTGTACGTGAAGGTCTGCCAGGGTGTTTCTTCCAATGTCTTCCGTCTCTAGCGCAATGCGCTGGCTGTCTCTTAAACGTCCGCTGCTTCGCTCCAGACGCTCTGTGCCCGATAGAAGCTGCTGCCTTTGCTCGAGCTGATCATCCGTAGTTGGATTGTCGGTATATCGGGATCCAAACAGTGCCCGGCGGTCGTCAGTGAAGGATTTGAGCTTGCGCTTTGCTGCGTCGACGTCGCTTCGGTATCCGCGCAGCCGTTGGGCGACTTTTGACTTCATAGGACCAGGTAGCTCTGCTCTCTCCAAATCCATCTGGGCGATCTAAAAGCGTTGTATGTTAGTCATTGGTGTATCTAGTTCTAGCAGAGCCAACTGACCAGTTCAGCGGCCTCTTCGAGGGCACGCTCGGCTTGAGTGACGGCTGCTTTGCGAGGCTCGCCGGCCAGCTCGGGGATCTCTTCGAGCTTCTGGTTTATATCGGCTTGAACCAGCTTCAAGTCGCCTTCATAGCCACTCAAGCGCTCCGAGCCAATTTCCGAATCAAGGATGTTAGACATTGTGAGAGGGGAGTTGGTGATGGGTGTCTAATCGTTGTTCGTAGTCGTGTATGCTGTGCTGTATATGCGGCACTTTGGAAGGTAAGGCCAGACTTATTGACGACTGCGTAAGTGCTCGGAATGATGTGCGGCAAGGGAGGAAGGGTATTAGTTGTTGCCTTGATAGATGACGAATCCAGGGCCAGAGATGCGATGTTGTGTATTCCTCATGATGCAGCACGGCCAAGCCGCGGCGTCTGACGATCATCACGTGCCCTAGCCCGGACCTCTGACAGACTTATGTAATCATCTCAGACCACTTGAAGCCTGAGGTACTGCAGTCTGTGTAGGTCTTCCCGGCATGAAGTATCAGACTCTGCGCCGAATCATTCATTCATAGTCGACTTTACGCCTCCCAGTGCTCTCAGAGCTCGTAGACCGCGATTCTACGTTAGCTGGGATAGAGATACTAGACCGAGTAAGGTAATTAGTCCAGGAACGAAAGCGAGTCCAGGTTTAGCGCCATGTCGCCCGCCGTCATCGACTCCATGCCTGTCAACAACCAGCATCCATCTGGGTATACATGAAGATACCTCAGTCAACATAACAGACACTGTATGCTGTCTTCTCGATCACCAATGTCACGCAAGCGAATAGCCATTGTCGGCAGCGGCGTCTCTGGTCTCGGGGCTCTTTGGACGTTGAAGAATACGGATCATGAAGTCCATCTTTACGAATCTGAGTCCCGTCTTGGAGGGCACACCAACACGGCAATCTATAAAGGCAAATCTGGGGATATACCAGTAGACACTGGTTTCATTGTCATGAATACAGCAACTTATCGTCCGTACCATCCAACACACCTGGTATCTATGTTCAACGTTCGACTAAACCCAATGCAGCCAATTTGATAGCTTTTCTGAAGCATTTGAAGATTGATACTGTGCCTACTGAGATGACGTTCGGTATCTCACGCGACCAAGGCGCATTCGAATGGGCCGGCACCTCTCTAGATGCCATATTCGCCCAACGTGAGAACATCCTCAAGCCCTCCATGTGGCGTATGATCTTCGACATCGTGCGCTTCAACCAGTCCTCCCTAGACCTCCTCACCAACTCGACCGTATCTCCAGACCTGACCATTGGTGAATATCTCGACCGCGAAGGCTACTCAGCTTCATTCCGTGACGACTACCTCATTCCCATGACAGCCTGTGTCTGGAGCACCGGCCCAGACAAATGCGCCCTCGAATTTCCGGCCGTCACACTGATCCGCTTTCTTTGGAATCACCACCTACTCAGCACCATCACCACGCGACCCTCCTGGCTCACCATCCCGGGCGGCTCAAAGCGCTATATCGACACCGTCTTGCGCGACTTCCCGCCTGACCACGTTCATCTCTCCTCGCCCGTGACCTCCCTTCACAACACCCCATCCGGCAGCGTCCTCCTCACCCTCGCCTCCGGCGCTCAGCAGGAATATGACAACGTCCTCCTAGCAACTCACGGCAACCAAGCCCACGCCATTGTCCATTCCAGCGCCACGCCCACGGAAAACACCATCCTATCTGCCTTCGCAACAACACCCAACACCGCATATCTGCATTCAGACCTCACCCTGATGCCCACGCGCCGCAACACATGGGCCGCCTGGAACTACCTCACCACCACCCCCTCCCCCAAATCTCTCCCTGACAACCCTGCCCACGCCCCCGCAGGCGCCCTCTCCAAGGTCTCCCTCACCTACAACATGAACATCTTGCAACACATCCCAGCCTCCCACGGCGACATCCTCGTCACGCTAAACCCGCCACATCCGCCCGCACCCGCACTCACACAGGCAACATACGAATACGCGCATCCGCTCTACAACCCAGCCATGGTCGCCGCACAGGAGCGCCTGGCCGAGATACAGGGTACGCGTGGTGTGTGGTACGCCGGGGCGTGGACGGGATATGGCTTCCACGAGGATGGATTTACAAGCGGGTTGCGGGCGGGCGTGGCTATGGGTGGTCGGGTTGCGTGGGAGGGCGGTAGGGTGGTCGACAGCAAGTACTCGCGAGGCCAGAAGCCGGTAAGGACTTGGACGGATCATGTGCTCAGGATCGTGCTGGAGGCGATCCAGATTTTGATTGTATTGGTCGTTGGTATGGGGCGGGCGCGGGCGGTTGGGAAGATGGACAAGGCTGCATAGGGCTATGTCGGGCTGCGTAGGGCTGCGTGGTTTGTGAGCGCGCGAATACAGGGGTACTATCCTTTTTGGAACGATGGCAAAGAGATAGTGTATGGATGGATTAGACCGACCACAGACAGGATTCTTAGGTGCACAGGCCACAGCAGAGAGTAGACAATAAATACCGCCACCGCCACACCCTAACAATCATAACATCGTCTCCATGCTACTCGACAACGGGAACAACTAAGCCTGGCTCTTCTAAGTCATTGGATGAACTCTATGATAATATGGTACATATCTTATCAACTTATTTAGATGGAGCTTGTACAAGTCCGAATTCGTTTCTCCCTCACAATGTCCAGCCTGCCAACCACATTCAAACCTTCACGATCACATACTACACATTCCCATCTCCGCCCCTTCCGCCCTCCTATGAGCCTGCCTCCATCCCAGCCTCACCCGCATCACCACGTCCTATTCCTCTTCACTAGCTTCCCAGCCCGACGCGGTTCCCGCACACCCGCCGCATGCCAAAGCCTCGATCCCCGCCTCGACGTATCCCCATACACGCCCTCTTTCTGCTCCCAAGGCTCCATGAGCCCAAAGCTATCCGCGCGGACGGCTGGAACGGCTGGGCCGGTCGCTGGGAAGTTTGCGGGTCGAGGAGGCGGGGCAAAAGAGCGCTGGGATGCGTGACGCTGGGGGTGTGTAGGATGGGAGGCGAGAGGGTTTGGTAAGGAGTTGGGAAGTATGCGCGTGCGGCTGCTGCTGGTGCTGGTGCTGGTGCTAAGCTGTGATGTCGTTGGAATGCGTATGAGGGGATCGGCTAAAGGCCATGATCGAGTGTATAGTGAAGTGTCGGTGCTTATCACAGTTGAGCCTGAGAGGGTGCTTAAAAATGAAGCGCCGTCTACGTCCTGTGAGCGATCTTTGGGCGAGAGTATCATGTCCTCTATTTCACACTCCGAGGGCGCAATTGGCGACAATGTAATCTCCAGACAGAGAGATTTCCGATGAGAACTCGGGAGAAGCGGGGCATCCTGTGACCGCCTGACTTGCAGGAACTCTGGAGAGATCGGAGGGAAGCTGGGTATCGAACAGAGGCGAGGACATTTGGTTTTGGCGGCTCCAACGACGGCTGGTGCCATCGAACTGTACCGAAATCCTTGCACAGCAGATTTGGACGGTTGTGATGCTGACTTTAGCCGCCGGGATCGATAATGAATCAAGTTGCGAAATCTTCTTATGATGTTCATGATACAAATTGTTGATGCCAAAACACTCAAGCCTGTGGTTACTTATCGAAATGTGGCAAATCCTGATGCCAATGTTGTTGCATCACAGTCGTGATATACTCTAGCATAAACAACGTCTCCACCGAACAGTGATAAATCTCCGCATTGTCATATTTGTTTCGGTGACTTTCTGTAGAACAATGGCGAATCTTTATCGCAGAGGGAAGAAATATCACTAATGCACGCCCTCCAATAGCTGTGGCGCTCCGTGCTCGTTCATTTCGGTTCCAGAACGCAGTCGTTTTGTCTTGTACCGGCAACATGGCTCTCCACAAAGACATACTTTATCCAGTCCTCCCCAATATCGATCGGTATAGTCGACAGTGACTTCTTCTCCGACTGCAATGCCTTTGCTGACAAGGACCACGCGAACAGTGTCCATCCAAGCGAATTGCTGGAATTGGGCGTTGGGATTACATGAGTGGTTAACGAAGCGTGTATAGTTTCCGTATCGTTTCTGATATATCTGGAAGATACGATTTGTACTGGGTGAGGTAGCGGTCATGACGTCCGTATTCGCGAGGGAATGCGTGAGCAAGCCCGTAAACTCTCCAATTGACGTGCCTCGCTCAAAAGGCTGAAAGATCATTAGTTACATACAATTCCATCATTGTTCTTGGATGTAGACTCACCACAAGCGCTACAAGACCATTGTTCTTGCCATTGTGTGTTCTCATGACTTGTACTGGTACTGGATTTCGTTTTGAACTTCCGAATAGATTCGGAAAACAATGGCAGTCGTTATCCTTTGGATTGTCAGACTGGCTCCCAGTGCACGTACGGCAGATGTGTTTGTTTGGCGCCCCTGGGTTCGTGGGTGCAAGCCACCGAGGGTCTTCGCAACCCCAGGCTGTCTCATCTACAATGGACTCGTCAATATGCTCAAATGTGAATTGAGGGTCCCACTGTAGATACGTAGCTCTTAGAGGGATCGGGTCGTCGCCACTCTCGAAAACTACCCAGTCATGTTGGTGGCCCTCGTATATGTGGTCTGAACGCTCCCCAATAATGGATAGAAGGTGCCGCCAATGAGGATGCAATGTATCGGCTGCAACCTCGAATCGACTTCGTAGATTTCGAAGACGCTGCATCGCCTCCTTGTCGAACCCTACGCGATACTTGCAGAACCGATATAATCCCATACCTGAGAATACCAAAGCAGCCCATCCGCCAGCCTCCTTGACTTCTTGATATCCGCGCCAGATCGCCCTTGACATGTCAGGAAAACCGTCGAGGATATGCGGTTACTTACGTCTTGTTTCGAAGCTCTTTCTCGGTCCAGCCAAAATGTTGACAGGCTTCCATGATTGCAGCTTTACGATGTTTGTTGATTGAGATTTCAGGCGTGGCACACGCGAGCGCTTCTACCCTCGCGTCGAAATGCTCCATCCATCGAGTCTGCACAATGAGTTCGACTGACCTACAAGCACGACTCGCTTGAGTAACTTTGCGACAAAATACACTCATCTGAGAGAAAGTGTCATTCGCTGCTACTAAGTGGGAGGGGATGCCGTTTGCGAATTCTGCACCATTGTCAGTATCAAAAAAGATCAAGATCGGAAAAAGAAATTGGATAAGCAAGTTATCTAAATCACGATTCCTCCTGCAGGATTTTGATGTAGCTCAGACGTAGAAATTCGAGTGTCTCGGATCCGTCTATTTTATCCTCTATACCGAGCTCATGTGCCACTACTCTCACGGCTGCACGGCCACGCCTCTACTAAACCCACATCGTTCACAACTGCGGTACCTAGACAAGAGACAAAGGACAGAGTGAACCTACCAATAGATCCATTTTTTGGTTGGTCAAGGGATAGCCGATATGAGTCGAGCTGTATGGTGTGTTAAGAGGTGCATACTACAGATTTTGGCACGACAAGACTTGCAATGGAGTGAGGATCCAAGTTGATACTTCCATGAAGCTGTTCCCAGATCCCTATGACCAATTTGTCCAAACTTGATGGCTGCATACATTGAGTTTCCGGACGGATCTTACGCCGTTTGGGAAAGGTATGATAGTCTAAGGCCAGCTGTCTCTGGGAATCTTCCACAGGATCGTTTTGAGTAAGCGACTTCAGAGCTGGAGCAAGTCGAAGACCTCCTGTAGGTTTCCTTGAAATCGGCTGCACTTTGTCTTCATCGCGGCGGACTGATGGTAGTGGTCGCAGATGCTTCGATCCGTATCTACGTTCATGCCCTGGTGACGATGACGAGATCACTTCTGACTGTTCTGACGTCAATGGTTGTTGCCGGTCGGAAACGTCGTGTGTTCCGTCAGTCAAAACTGTTTGAGTTGATGGGGGTTTTGGGGTCAAGGAACTTCGCACATGAGACAAATCAAGTATTCTCTGGAAGATTGTTAGGTCAGATACAGGTGCTGCAACTTCTCACTGACCGAGCCTAGGTGGTGAGATATGACAGGCTGTTCGGCAGTGGCATCTTGGCCGTCTTGGAGAAAAGCCTCCACTCGAAGGACGGGTTTTGCTATGCCATTGGCGACATGCTCTGATGACAACCGTGCGAAGAATTCTTGTATAGCTTGATTGATGGACTCGGACAGTCCTACGACCTCCGACATGATGCATACGAACCACTAAAAATCCATAGCCTAATCAGAGGATCAAGCATACCATACGAGACAAACAAATAAATATGGACGACACGGGATCAGCGTGATTACTGTCCGTGTTCTGACCTCTTGTGAGAGTCTCTTTGCAGCAATGGCACGTAATGCAATGAAATGCAAAATGATGACCAAAAGAGAAATGTCGATGTTGGGAGAAAACCCGAGCCCTGACGAAACATAGCCGGCGGGCCGCTCGGACCATGTGGTGTGAAGAATTCAATGATTTCATAAGTGGCTTGGCATTTGCCTCTCTACGAAACGCCATTTCTCAATTTGTTGCATTCATTACAAGTTTCACTATGTACATGCAACATGGTTATCTCATGCTTCATGAGATCTGATCGCCTACAGCATGTGCAAATATATCCATCAAACAGACCATATATGGAGAGCATACACAGCAGACCAACCAGTTCGAGCGGCAGATTGACTCGTACCCGATCTGCTCGGGCAGAAATAGACGATTATAGTACAAGAACCGCGATCATCAGTTCTCCACTACAACATCTGATTGGCGATTGACACAGCATCCTCTATTAGCCACTGAGGTTCAGCCACTACGCCGGGAGCAAAAGAGCACCACCCAGTTGTTTGAGACGCCACGACCCTCGTCATGGTATCATTGGCCAGAGTAAACGGTAGTTCTCCCATAAATAAAGCCTAGGATGTCCGCATAAGAACGAACCAGAGTCAATTTATACACACTGAACTGAGCCATCTCACATCTAGTACTTGTCCTCTTTCTCTACCCGATTTGGTAGACTTGCTTGCACGCGTACACAATGGAGCACAGCAGCTCGGGTACTATAGAGTTGAAGAAATCAGATGGCACGGAAGAAAGGAGTCATCGTTCACCACCAGCTCACTATACCTTCGATGGCGTAAGAGGATGGCGTCGCTACAGGTGGCTGCGGCCAGGCTGGGGCATGTATCACGACGTCAAGCGTCGTTTGCCTTATTACTGGACCGATATCACAGATGCCTGGTCATATAGAGCTGTTGCAGCAACTATTCGCATGTACTTCGTCAAGTACGTCTATTCCTTAATTGTGACATTGGTATCATTAACCATATAACAGTCTGTTGCCCGCCCTGGCATATCTCCTGGACATGCAACGACGGACTGGTGGCTTTTATGGAGTAAATGAAGCACTGTTCGCATCTGCTTTGGCTGCCGTCGTGTTCAGCATTCTCGGTGCTCAGCCGATCACGATTGTCGGCATCACAGGCCTGATATCACTCTTTAACTACACTACCTACGATATCATCAGCTTGCATGATGTTCGCATATATCCGCAATTCATGGCCTGGATGGGGATTTGGGCTGCCATATTCCACTGGATCGCGGCTTTCTTCAACACCTGTGACTATATGCGCTATGTGACGGACTTCAGCAGCGAGTCATTTGGACTATACGTCGGCATCATCTACGTTAGTAAGTTCTGCCACAAGACTACTTTTATGATACACTGATCGCTGAGTCGCAACTAGTAAAAGGAGTCGAGGAACTAGCCAACGAGTTCTCCGTCAACAGCTACGAATCCGGCTATCTAGGGTGCATAATCGCAATCCTCTACTTTGGTACTGTCTTTGGCATTGAAAAGTTCGGCGTGGGTCTCTTCATGAACCCATCAGTCCGACGATTCGTCGGCGACTACTCCTACGTCGTATGTGCGATCTTTCTCTTTACTTCAGGAACACATTATCATCATCATCTCCATCTACTAACAACAATTGTCCCATCAGTTCGGCTCAATCTTCTGGACCGGCTTCGCACACTTTCCCGGCCGCGTCAACGCAACACACGTCTCCTATGTCCCCATCACAAAAGCATTCTACCCCTCCATTCCACGTGCCTGGATCATCGATTTCTGGACCCTCGACGTAAAATGGGTCTTCGTCGCCATGCCTTTTGGGTTCCTCCTCATGTTGCTCTTCTACTACGATCATGTACGTCCCAGTCCATCCCTATTCCGTAACCCCTAATATCCAAACCCCCATGTATGCTACAACCCCTGACCAATACAAGAACGTATCCTCCATCACCGCTCAAGCCCGCCACTACCCCCTCCTCAAACCTGGTGGCTTCCACTGGGACTTCTTCCTGCTCGGCTGCACCACACTCGTGTCCGCAATTCTCGGACTTCCCATGCCCAATGGCCTCGTGCCCCAGGCCCCGGTGCACACCGACTCGCTCACATACTACACGACTAACGTGCGCGCGCTGCGGCCCATCACCGGTGCATTATCGCGCATCCCCACCACGAAGCGGAACGAGCGGGACGGACAGAGCGACGAGAGGGATCCTGCCGCAAACAACAACACCACCGCAGACGTATACGCAGACGCAGATGCAGAAACAATCTACGAACCCATCGTGCGCGCCACACACGTCCTCGAGCAACGTATCACCCATCTCGCAATGGGCATCCTGCTGATTATCACAATGACACACCCACTCCTAGTTGTGCTGCACACAATGCCGACGGCGCTCTTCGGCGGCGTGTTCATCCACGTCGGACTATCGTCGCTGCTATCCAACGGCATCGTGCTGAAGTGGAAGTACCTGCTTACCGAACGCCGCATGGTTTCGGCGAATGACCCGTTGAAGAAAGTAGGGAATCGGAAGGTTTTACTGTGGACGGCGATCCAGTTTGGGGTAGTGGCGGCCTGTGTTGCTATCAGTCAGACGATTGCCGCGATTGGGTTTCCCGTGTTGATTATTGCGCTGATACCCTTGCGCACGGCGTGGGTGCCACGGTGGTTTTCGAGGAAGGAGTTGGCAGTGCTGGATGCGTTGACAGCAAACAGTGAGGTTGTGCTTGCTAGTCTAGGGGGTGCACCACCAGATTTTGCGAGTGGACAGGGGGAGGAGTGAGTGGTATCTGGTATAAGATTTGCTGCGATAAGATAGTTCACGGGCACCAAATGAAAATAAGAGTAATGACAGTCTATTGGTCTATACCAAATGAATGTGAATACAGAGGCCAGTTGAATATGGCTATAGAGCTCTTTCCCTGATGGAACAATGACCTTGTAAAATCCCTTTCTATCCAAAAATGAAAGCCCAAGAAAGAATAGTAGCATTAGCAGAGGCGCGCTACCATCCCCGAGTACAATTTCATGAAAGTAGCTTTTCTTCTCGAGTCAAAGAGATGAGCTGAAACCTTATGCTGGTTTGATCTCAGATGTAGATCATGGCTCTTTCGACTCCTTTAGCAATTGTGACGTTGTTCGAAGATTCCACCATAGAGACGGAGTTGTTGCCTGTATGTGAATCGCTAGTAACACTTTTAGAATCTGGATCGAAAAGTCCACTCAAATAGCGTCTTGCTCTCTCGCACAAGACATCAGCGTAGTAAACTGGCGGAGGGATGCTGACGGCTTTCGTAGCCCGTCCAAAGAGGTAGCACATCTTGTGCGACAACTCCTGTACGAAGTCTCCTAAATTGGAGCAACCAACGAGTGAAGGTAACGCACGAAAGATTTCGTCGTAGATTACAACGTAATGTGCAGGTCGTGCTGTGCCCTGAAGCGCGCTATGGGCCTGCAAATAGAAGTCACAGATCCGAGCCTCGGTGACTCCGCGATCGACGACAGTACCATTGGATGTATTACCGCTTCTGTCTGCTGTCTCCTTGCTTGTAGCATAGAATCGCACGTTGTGTCGTTTTCCGACTATCACGATAGATATTCGAGGCTTACTCACTTTGGTAGTCGGGGCGGGATAAAGATCTGCGCAAGCCTTTCGCAACAGTGGAAGCTCTTCATTGAGCACAATACTATACTGGCCCTCAGAAACACCATCGCGATACACAAGTATGTTTTCCGGGAGTTCGTCGTGGAGATCTTTCCAGAGTTCAATGCGCGATTTGAGCATCACGTCTAGCCCTGTCACCTTTTCTTGCCTGGACAGCTGAGCTCTTAGCACGCCTGGCCACTGTCCCAAGAACGGGTCCACTGAAGCCACCATGGCAGCAACACTAGGAGCGTTTTCGGATGATCCAGGAGAAGGATGTGTAACGTCGATACCGACTACCATAGTCTTCCCTTGCGAAATCAGTGGCAGGTCCGCAGGAGCCAGATCGTGATTACGTCCACCCAACTTAGCGTTCACCTTCATAGCGATGTTTGCGAAGAACTGGCCGTTGGCTCGTTGGAACTTCTTGTCTACCACGCAAACGTTGAGAACACCTGCTTGGATATCGCAGGCCCATTTGACGCGATTATACAGCGCTGTGTTGTCTCTTTCCGGCAGGATTACCAGAATGAGCATTGGAGGTTTCAGATTAGGGTCGTGCATAAAAGTCTTGATGGCGTTGTCAATTATGGTCTCGTACTGCGCGCTCTTTACATTGACTGTCAGACCTCCGGTATAGTCTGCAACTCTCATCCCAAGTTCCCGGAGTTTGGCTTGGAAGGCTGTAAGTTGCCTGTCAAACTCACCATTTCCCCAGATGTCGCGTCCGTACTCTATCTTAAGGTAAGTCCAGCTAGGAAGATTTGCTGCCTGTACGAATTTGACCGCTTGCAAGTTCCAGCTACCAAATAATGGCTTGAGCTTTCTATCGAGATACATGATGTTTGGTGCGTTCAGTACACGCCCAGAGACTGATATCAATTTCGGATCTACTTTCAGACCGAACTCTCTCTGCGAACTATGATTAGCTATGACTGAAAGGTGAGAGTATCAACATACCCAGAGAGGGTTCACTGAGTGGAGTCCTAGAACCCGAGGTCCGTCTTTCGTGATAGAGTGGGCATTCTGCCTGGGCTTTCGCACAGCAAATCTGATCATTTGCTGAGTTTGACTCGGACTAAGCTTTGATGGCGCTGCTTGTCCTGCCCTGACGTAGCATACTTCCACCGGTAAGTACGTAGGGTTCTCTTTGGACTTGACGTTGATCAACGGCAAGCTAGGATCGATCTTGACATCTGGGTAATCTTTTCCTAATGTATTAGAATGTGATGAAACGCGGGCTGGGAGGTTTTATACGTACGTCTCCGAAAGTAGTCGAATACAGTCCCATATGTCCCTGCAGTTGTGACCGCAGCACCTCCCGTAGACTTTATTGGAGCACCTGGAGATGTGAAGAAGACCTGTACCTCTTTGGCACCCGCACCGAATCTTGGAACTTTGGGCGGATATTTGAGACTCTTTCCGTCATCTTTATTCGCAAATGCCTGAACGACTCTAATCCTTGGTGTGCCATAGTGCGTCGCGTGGACGGACAGCCTTCTGATAAACAGCTGCAGACCACGTAGATCCCACCCGTTCACCTTTGTGTAATCCTTCATGAGGTCATCAAGGCGTTTTGAAAGATAAAATGCAAGATTTTTGACTTGAACATTTACCAGGATGCGAGCTGTGGCTGTGCGTACGCTAAGACAGAATCCACGGATTGCTTCAAGGCCTGCGCCCAGATTCATCCTATCTATAGCTCTCAGGTCGAAGTGTCGATTCTGTCCAATGCTCACAACTGATGAAGTTGCCTTTGGGAAATGGCCAACTAATATGTTAAGAGCTGAGATCATTTCATCCTTAGACTCAAGCATGAGACCAGCTTGTGAAGAGGTCAGATAGTCGACCAAAGATGCCAAACGGAAGCTTCCGGTTGCCGACAACTTTATGTTATACTGTGGTGCATTTGTCTGAGCGTTGTCCTCGCCGTCCGCTCGATATATGACAGTGAACTGGTTTTGCGCTAGGTCGAGCTCATGACAGCATATCAGATTTGACACGAAGTCGGTCGCGATACTGTTGATCTGAGTTTCGAAGTGATCTTGAAGTAGAAGGCTGATGATACGCTTGACTTTCTTTCCGGTCGGGACTCTATCGCCAGACTCTGGCGAAAGACTAACGGCATAGCGGTGCAGCATTACGTCCGGTTTCGTAACTAGCTCCATGAAATTTGCCCACAGAGTGACCTGTTTACCTTTGGTACCGAAACAAGGGCGCGTTGGGTTCTCGTCACTGAAAAGCTTGACCATTTTCAGCATAAGGTCTACGCTGTCCTCGACCTTCTCTACTTCCACGTTCTTTCTCGGTCCGCCATCTTGACTAGGAGATCATAGGTCAGAGACTGAGCGAGTGTGTCCATGAAATCTTACCAGTATATGTCAACGCCACCACCGCCTCTTGCTCCACCAGCTCGTCCACGGTGCGATATACCAGCCATTGTTGCTTGCAACTGCTTTCTATCTCGTTCAGACTTGAAAGAGATAGCAGATTAAGACTCGGATAGGTCGTGAAGAGAGGCACCAACGACGTCTTGTAATGAGCGTATTGTGAAGGTATATAGCTTGCTGTCCAGTGCTACAAGTTTCCAAGTTTGATTATATTGGTAGATGTTGTCGTAAGAGTTGAACAGATCGCTGCTACAGTGAGATGCTGTGTAAATGTCAGGTTGTAACTCGGTATAAAAAAGAAAGGAACAGCAACCGGTAGGAGGCAGGTCCGGCGGCAGGTCCGACCTTCTTGGGTCAGTTGTGATAACCTCTGGAAGTTGGTCTCGGGCGATACAGTACGAGGAGGTGCAGACGAAGGAGCGATTCGTGATGCGACGGGCAAGACGCAAGAGTTCCTAGGCTCATGTGTATTCATGTACTTAAAGACTGTAAGTACAGGCATATGCGATCTCTGGTATGCCTTATTTCGGAGCCCACTCCGGAATAATGATTATACCCAATCAGTCATGCGGTGAAGCAAAGACACAAGAAACTTGGGTTCGGCGAGCCATTGATCGTGACCCTTTCATCGGTAGCTTGGGCCTACTCAGCTGAGTCTGGCTATAAAGAGAGTTACTCAGGCTGTTAGAGGACCTAGTCTTAAAAAAAGTGTCTAAAGTACTCTCAGGGATAGATCCGTGCTAGGCGGTAGACAAAAAGTGTGAGGATATGAGAGGCAGAATAAACATGACCAAATTGTTTAGTGTGGAATCTGGGAACGTACTTATACATAGATAGTCCACAGAGACAGACTACAGGCCTGTAAACCATCTATCATACTGCGAAGTGATTATGTGGTTATGATGGTGGGAATCGCAGATATTCCTATGTGAGTTTGACAGACAGTTTGATGCACTTGACAAAGACAAACTGTGATCCAAGAAATCTCATTGTCAAGCTAGCTCATTGTCAAGCGAGCTCGAGCTACAGTATATCGCGATGTTTGAATCATAAATTGGTGATGTATTTACAGTCCCAAGACCCCAGACATCACAAGGAGAACCGCAAACATCGACACATTGGTGTCATACTTCAGCGATCCAGCAGCTCCTGTGTCAGTCGGTGAATTGGACCCTGTGGGAGTGCCCTGGTAAGAATTAGTAATACGCTGCGATTAATGCAATCACGACTTACTCCATCAGTATTAGGCGTTGGTGTGGGAGGAGCATTGGGTTCAGACAATGAAAATGTACTTGATGGCCCAGCGCCCTCGAAACCAGAAGGGCTAGGAGTCGCGTCGTCTTGACACTGCTTTGCTAGTCCGCTCACACCATTGCCGTAGATGTACCAAATATTATACGTGTTGGCACAGTCAAGACAGCTCTGGAGGTTGGACTGATACTCAGCATTATCGCAGTATTCGCCACCGCCGCGGCCAATCGTGAGGACACCACCTGGAAAATGTGTCAGTAACAACGCCGGAGAAGATGAAGAAATACCGTCGCACCGCAGGCTGCATGGCAATTGTACGCTGGAGTTCCTGGCTCTTGACGCTTCAATAAAGCATCTGTATCCAAGAGACTTGCTGTGTTTGGGACGGCAAACAGCACTGTCAGGATGATTGTTGTTGTTGGAATCTTCATACTGACACTGTGCCTGGCCAAGTGAGACTGGAAAGGCAACGTATTTAAATATTGAGGCATTTGTATTCGGAGGAAGCGGCTATCGTACAGCAACGCCACAATAGCTATGGGTCCAGTAACAACCGTTCCAGAAGGTAGCAAGCTCGGAATTGGTCAAATATTGAAAAGCCAACTCTCTTCAGACGCCCCCTACCGTCATTTCGACTGCTCGGTAAACTAGTTCTAGTGAAGCGAGGAGTCCACAGAGTGCCATCGCTGCTCCCTCGGAAGTTATGATCCCTGAAATCCATCTTATCACCGTGGAGGTCTATGAGTTCTAACCTGATTTGGAGGGCAAGGCTTGAAAATCTTGTCATATCACACGTCTGTCCGGCTCAAGCACCTCGACCCCTCTTTCCAAAGCATGCTGGAGACAGGGTTCAACTCGGACTCAGCGATCCTGTACCCCCAAGCTATCGCTTTGTTTGCAAGGGAATGGTCTGATGCCAAGCCCGCCGAGATGTTGCCGAGACAATGTTTGCAAAATTTGAACATATCTGATCCCTTATTCGTGCGATAGTACAAGGACGAAAAACGCCAAGCATTTGTGTAGCTAGCAGCATCAGCAACATCAAATTGTGACACATCTAATCTGATCAGATAAGATTCCCCGCACGCTGTTGCTTCCGCTAGAAATGCAGCCAGTAACGTCTGGCTCTGTCTTGTTTCGGCATACGTTGGAGACCACCCGGCGTGATGCGGCACACGTTGCTGGTACGACTGTTCATGATAGATAAGGAGTCGCTTGGACCCTTGATGGACAGCATGCGGGATCTGTCATTATCAAGGCGGACCGGCACTTGCGGAACTATTCTCAATAACCACCATGATGCAGTGTTCATCGATGTTGGCTCTATGTTTGACCATTTCACTGTCATGGATGGTGGTCGCCCAGGTCACTTCGCCGAACCAAGCCGCCGCTGCAATGCTCTGGCCGCCAGATAGGCGATGGGGAGCAGCCGTGGACAACACGGAGCCATGCGGTTCGGCGCAAAGCGTTTGGAATCGAACGGATTTCCCGCTGAGTGAGTAGAGAACATCGAAGAGAATCTGTACGGAGGGAGCCATATGTTGATACCCTACAGCAAATGGACGGATTGCAATGGCAATGCAGGACGACGCATACAACGTTACTATATCGATATCGTACCTCGCCAGTAAGTACTGCCAAATTACGTCCGTTGCTTGTGACTAAGATCATTGTAGATCCGACCGCAAACAATGACTTCGAAGAGGTTCTCAATCCTGAGCGCGACTCCGAACTCACAGAATTTGATCCCGGCCATCAATGTTTCGACGTGCCTGATGCGCCGTCTGGGACTGTCGCGGGACAGTCGGCAACGATCCAGTTGAATTATATCTCCGATTTCGATAATGATGGTAACAAGACCTTTTATGCTTGTTCCGATGTCACGTACGTTGCGGTTCAGAGCTTTAATGCTACGAGACTAAGCGGTGTATGCTTCGATACCGACTTCGATCCTGGTGATCCTTTAGTGCATCCGAGCATTACTGCTAGCCCTACCACTCTTCCCAGTGCGGAACAGAGTGATAAAAAGAGTGGACTTTCTGGGGGCGCAATCGCAGGTATTGTTGTTGGTGTCGTTGTCGGAGGTGGAGCACTCCTGATTGGAGCTTTCCTCTTGTACAGGAGGCGGGGGCAAAGGATGAGGAGGGACGAGGCTGTCAATGTCAGGATGAATGAGTTGACAAGTCCAACAAAAAGGCTAGATGAGTCGGGTTCAGAAAGGCAGGTTTAGAAAGGCAGGCTTGATAAGACAATTTGAGTCGTGAGGAATTTATCAGGTGTAGCTGATTCGAAAGAGCTAAGAAAGGTTTTCCGATCGATTGATTAGCCTGCGACTATGTCATCTCCATCTGTCGTGCGTGATGCGTGTCGCACGGTGCCATTCATAGATCTATCACGAATCCGGAAGCGTCCTTACAAAGAATGCCAAGTAGAGTTCATCAATGTAGTCATTGTCGCAAGTATCAGTGACACTGCTGGTCGACGATCAGATACGGAAAATGGGTAGAGTTCCGGTCCAGGGTGTTAGGGTGACCGGGCGAAGCTGTTTGTCCCGAGTATGGTGAGATGG
Source organism: Pseudovirgaria hyperparasitica (assembly GCF_010093815.1). Lineage (NCBI taxonomy): Eukaryota > Fungi > Ascomycota > Dothideomycetes > Acrospermales > Acrospermaceae > Pseudovirgaria > Pseudovirgaria hyperparasitica. The sequence goes on from NW_022985550.1 coordinate 1,969,880, forward strand.
TTCCAAGACTTTACTAGTCCCCAGCTTGTGGGAGCGAAACAAGATTCCTGGATGTGACTAGAGGTTAAATACACACATATGTCATGTTTGACTTACTGACATGTATTACGCTGCATGATGCTCCTGCTCTTTCGTCATAGTAGTGTATCTGATGCGGAAAGACATGAAGTGGAGAACGGTTTGATGGCTGAAAATACTCTGAGGTGCATCAGATATCGTGCAGGTATTTGCGAATGCTGTCGGTATGCACATGGGACTCGAAGTTCACGTTGGAGTGTCGTGAACAGTACAGAAGCGTGCGGAACTTAGCCATGCGTACGCCACGATCCCGTAGCTCTGATGTTGCATATAACAAGGGTTGGCGAAGACTCCATGGTAAGATTCAATGATGCGGGCGCACAATGAGATGACGTTATGTTCTTCGCGTCAATAACAATCCTAGGGTTATAACTAAACCTTGAGACATAGTGATCTACCCTGGAGCATTTATGCGTGACCATGACAGGCATGCTAAAAACTCTGCTTAGACGAACGCACACCTAGCCGTCGGGAAGAACAAAGTGAGGCACACAAGTTTAGGCTGCAACACTCTCGTGGCTTGGTTACTTTAAGTGGCAGCTGAGTTGACTTCTACAGGGCTACAGTTAGTCCTATGATCTAGATGGGAAGCGGAAAGGGACAACAGCAGTGAGATCCTCTTACATGGTGCGCTGGAGGCGAAAATGCCAGGGACAAGCCAGAGTGTCAGCTTGCACGCTGTGTTAAATGTAGAACACCAATGGTGCTGTGTGTTGTTGGAGTGAACGCTCCAAGGGGGAGGCGTAGCGGCTGATGGAATGAGGTTGTCATATCGGGTGGTGGCTTACTATCTGGATTGAATGATAATGAATTACTGCCTAAGGCCTCAACTACAGCATCTCCCGAGTCCCTACCGCTCTTCAGCCTCATTTCCGCCAACACATCACCCTCTGTCCACTATCTGTCAGTATCATGATTCTTCGAAACCATCCCCTTCTTGTCCTTCCCGAGGCTTCCCACATGGTTCTTTGTAAACACGCATCTCCTGCGTGTCGAATGGTGGATACGCTACAAGTCCTGCTGCGAGCCGAGAAGCACTCCCGTGTGGAGCCAGACAGATGTACTCTTCGCAGAAATAATTTCGTCATTCGTCTCAAGACTAGAGTCTGATCGCTAAAAAAATGCGCAATAAAATACACTGCGGTCTCAGGAATCTTACTTTCCGGTTCAGAGCTCGACACGTCATTCTATGCGCATTAGATGACCGGGGAATTTAGTAGGGTTCTCCGCAAAATGTATCAATACGGACACAGTCACGGTCAAGGGACCTAGGGTAGAATCCGGGGGAGGGGGGCATATATCCCTCAGTTACCGAGATGGCTTACATACCTGATACCAATGCCCCTAGATTCGAGCGCTTTATGCCGCCGTTGACGCCCTCAAGACGGCTGACCATTACACTTTGATTCCTTTTTGCGGCTGTAGCGATCAAGGGTAGCAAACACACTACCCTACACCGAGGTTAATGCTAAATCGGAGACTCGCAGAAGCTGGGCAAAAGGCAAGCGCTCACTGTAAATGTAGTCAATGTTCTATATCTCTAGCCTGGACAAACGTCTGACATACTCTCGAGTATGTCTCTATTGCCTACAGGGCAGATAAATGCACCTATTGACCCCAGGAAGGCTCGGACAGCATACCAAATCTCTCGTAAACCCAGCTTGTTGTTGGATGAGAGTGGCCTTCGCTAACCCTGGTTTTACCACTAGACTTGGACAGATCTACCAGATAATTGACAGATAGGTATATCAGTTTTGGTAGCAGAGCACCCACGGGCGCGGCCTAGTTGATGACGACAAAGGTAGAAGATAATAGCAACCCAAAGCAATGGTACATCGATGAACTAGAGCCAAGATACCCATCCTGGACTCTGAGACAAAGTTTGCAGGAGTTTTCGAACGCACAAGATGCAGAATCTAATAGTACGCTCTGGACCTTCCTGCAGGTGATCTTTGCTCCCGGGAGCGGCCCTTCGTTCCCGTCGGCAGACGCGGTGCTTACAAGCCCGACGATGGCTCGTCATACGAGGCTCCAAATCGTGACAAGCATTACAAGTGACATGCGTGTGTGATTGGTTTCGATAAATGTGGCTTGACACAATAGCACTTGCTTGCCGCCGACCTAAGACGGATGGAGGAATAGTCCAAATACGCCTCATGAGCGTTCTCATGATCATCAGTGGGATCTGAGGAAGCTGGACCTATCATCAAAATTGCCATATGCAGCCACCATGCGACGACGTTCGTCAACTGACATTGGATGCATCTGTGCCGCCATTATCGTGGCGTTCGTTCTCGTGGAATGGTACTGCTAGTCTGGACCAGTCATGATATGATTCCATACTTCAGTATGACAATAAGGCTTACCTTTCTTTGGTCATTACCCAAACTCGACCGTCTCCCGCCATGTATATCAAAGTGTCTGTGAGTGAACTGAGAGGGGCTATATCGTTCATGTTAGTCCATCTAGTTTACGAAGATTGAACTTGAGGAAATCTGTGAAATCATGTTATCGCTGTGCACGAGAAGCAAGTAGGATATGTTTAGAACGAGTCCGATCACAGGCATTGGACTCCTTCAGTCGCCCCAGTCCCTTCTGACATGGATAGCCACTGATCGACAAAACAGTCCGCGGAATAGGAGCTCATACCTCACAGAGTGATTACCTGTTTAGACCAGGGAGGCTCGATGCGTTGCTTCCTTGACTTGCTCCTCCTTTAGACGCCTATATCTCGTGTATGCAGCTTGATGACAAGAACCGAGTGCAGTGTTTGACCAACGGCAGCCACATTTCATCAACATAGACGACATATTGGAAGACATCAGGAAATCTGCAGTGTCCACCGACGTCAATCACGAAGAAGTGCGCGATGTCAAGATTTGTATGAGAGCAAGAAGTCTATAAGAAGCCGTCTCTTCCCACTCAGTACAGTTCTTCATCCAGCAATCAAATAGTATCTTCTAACCAGCACTTTCCAACACTATCACTCTCGAGCCCCAAAGCCTCAAAAATCAACCGCAAACATGCAGTTCTCCATCATCGCCGCCTCCCTCTTCGCCTCTATGGCCGCTGCTCTTCCAACCAACGAGCCAACCACCACTCCGACCCAGTGCTCCAACGGCGGCACTGTCTACTGCTGTACTCAGGACCCAGCCAAGATCGCTCTCCTCGATCTCAAGATCCTGACCTGCACCGTGAACAATGTCCTGGGCAACTGCAACAACCAGGTCTGCTGCGTCAATGCTGGCTCTGGCGTAAGTTTTTCCCAAGATCAATTCATCTTCTCTTCACGATCTAACATCACTCTACAGTCCCAGACTTGCTCCACTACTAGCGGTGTCAATATTGCCATCCCTGTCACCATCGGACCCCTCATCTAAGTTCGTGCACCGCTATTGTTATGGAGGGATAGGAAGCATGAACACGCAATAACAGTCAACACAAACACTCATTGTCATCTTGGCGTTCCTGTTTGGATTGGATAGGTACCTCCTGTTTTAGTTTCGTCGATACGGTAGTAGCCAATTGGTAGTCCAAATCAAATTCTGTTCGCATCTTATCAAAACATAAATTCTTCCGCCCTGCGCCACTCAAGTGCTGTAAATGTGCTTTCCCATTTTGAACCTCGGTGTTCTCGATTCTGTCGACTACACATTAGGCTATGCCTGTTTTGCTCGTCGCTCATGCGCATTGCTGCAGGGAACAAGTGAGATGAGGAGCCAGCCAGTCGGAGCAGTCCCGTTTGAGTAAAACTAATAAATTGCAGGCGGTCCCCTGCTTTCTGGGGCAAACTTCATTCACTACAAGCCATGGCCCATACTAAATCTACTCTAATGTTAGACTGCAATTCCAAAATTGAAATGCAGGATCTTTCTGCTTGCACATACACACACGTACACCTCACCTCGACTGCTTTCTTCGTGCCCCAGCAACGATGAAACTAATATCTGGCCTTGTAAGTGCGTTCCGCATTCTATATTTGCCCTCGACTCTACAGAGGTTTGTTTTCGGACAAGATACGTGTGACATTCGACACACCGTCATAGTTTCGAGTAACAACACATTATGATTTATTAGCCAGTCAAGTCGAATGCATACCCCGATCCCTCCTAATATTCATAATGCCCCTGCTGCCGCGTCTCATTCAAATCTCTAAACTCACCCCTAATACTCTCAATCCCATGCTTTCGAACCAACTCCACAATCTCAACCACACGAGGCGCAATAACCTCCTCATCGAAGCCGAAATACTTATACGCCACTGCACCAGGCAGACTGTGTCCGAAGCGATGCATCGAATACCCCGCATCCGCATACCTCTCCCAGCCCTGCGGACTATACGCCTCGATAACGACGCGCGGCAGTTTGCTGTCCCAGGCAAGTACTTTGCGGCGGTAGTCAACAGGTTGCTTGTCGAAGACGCGCTGGCACGGGAAGCTGACGACGCGGGCCTTGATGTTGTATTTGGCCGCGAGCACGCGGCGCGTGTCGACGGCGAACTTCATCTCGGCGCCAACGCCGATAAGGGTGACGTCAGCGGCCGGTTCGTCGATGAAGACATAGGCGCCCCGTTGCACGCCGTCGCGCGAAGAGTGTTGTGGGTATTGTGGGAGGACTTGGCGTGAGAGGGAGATCATAGACGGGGTGTTTTTGGCGTTGAGAGCGGTGATGAATGCACCGGCGGTCTCTTCGCTATCGGCGGGGCGAATGTATAGGAGATTGGGCATAGCGCGGTAGAGGTTTGCGAGCTCGACAGGTTGGTGAGTGGGACCGTCTTCACCGGTGCCGATGGAGTCGTGCGTTGCAATGTGGATTTGCTGGAGTCGTTGGAGGGCGCCCATGCGGATTCCGGGCGCGGCGTAGATATAAAACATGAAGAAGCTAGACGTGGCGGGGAGAATGGTGCCTTTGCTGAATGCCGCGAGCCCGTTTGAGATGGAAGCCATGGCGTGTTCGCGGATACCCCAGTGGATGTAGCGGCCGGTGTAGTCGCCGTTGATGCCACAGCCAGTCTTGAGATCGGGGTGCTGGAAGTCGACTTTGCCTTTCCAGATCATATTGACAGATGGACTTAAGTCTGCAGTCCCTACCATCATATTCTGGAGGCCACTCGCAAGCGGATTGCATACAGCGCCGGCTGATTTGCGTGATGCTGTTGGCGCAGTTGGAAAGTCTTCCTTCTTGGGGATGAGTTGAGTCCAGTCAGCAGTCATGCGACCCTCAACTCTGGCTTGGAATTCTTCGTATACGTCCGGATACTTTGTGGCGTACTCCTTGACCATTGCGTTCCAGTCTTCTTCTAGTTTGATACCACGAGGCTTCACTTCCCGGAAGAACTCATAGGTTTCGTCTGATATAATGAAGTGTGCATCGGCATCCATACCAAAGCATCTTTTGATGTTGCCAACGTCTTCGGCACCAAAATTGACACCATGAGCCAGCGCGTCGCCAGCTCGTCTACTCCCGATGCCGATGATCGTGCGGATATTGATGAAAGTAGGTTTCTCGGTGCTTGCGCGTGCCTTGATAAGAGCTTCGGCGATACCGTATACATCAAAACATCCGTCTTCGATGTCGATAACGTCGAAACCACAAGCTTCCATTTTCTTGTTTACGTCCTCTGTATTACATAAATCGACCGTACCATCGCATGTGATCTGATTGTTGTCGTAGATCAAGACCAGATTGTTCAACTTCCAATGCCCAGCAAGCTGGATCGCTTCAAGAGCCACGCCTTCCTGTAGACAAGCATCTCCAAGTATGCAGAAAGTAGTGTTGTTGACGACTGGGTAACTAGGCCTATTGTACCTAGCACCAAGGTGCTTTGTGGCCATAGCAAGTCCTACAGCATTTGCAACACCCTGGCCAAGAGGTCCTGTCGTAACCTCAATACCCTCATGCTCGATTTCGGGATGTCCAGGACAGAAAGAATCGTAATGGTCAGAATGGTAAGTTTTTAGCTGCTCCCAGGTCATGTTCTTGTAGCCTAGAAGATGCAAGAAAGTGTACTGGAACAGGCATGTATGCCCATTTGACAACAAAAAGCGATCTCTATTGAAGAACTGTGCATTTGATGGAGAAAACTTCATAGTGTACTTGAACAGAGCAAGGCCAATTGCTGCCATCCCCATGGCACTCCTGCTACAAGTCAGTGAACTTTCTCATGCTATTGTTATGTATCAAATATACCCGGGATGACCACCATTGAACTGTTCGCAAAGGTCTGCAATCAGGACCCTGAAAGTGGCAAGGACTCTTTCGATCTTGTCTCCGTCTTTGAGCTTTAGATTCCCCATCTTTTCAAAACATTTGGCTGGAGTCTTGATAGTCAAATGCTCTATCGTCTGTACAGGTGTTACTGATGGCGCCATGGCCATTAAATGCTGAGGATGTGAGGTTAATCAATTTGATTGAACTTGTAAAGCAGAGGGGGATATTAATAACAGTAGTTGTATATGACTTGAAAGAAAATGAGAAGAAGGCTCATGTACTTGTGGCGACTCATCGCGTATACATGAACAGGATCTCGTACTAGGATCTTCAGTCCGATATCCGAAGTGTGAGGCTTTCTCCATGACTATCTACCTATTATCTACCATTCGCAGTTTGCGGAGTGGTAACGGATTACCTATTTAGGTAAGTCCGAAAGGCTTCGGGAAAGTTTGCCGAAGTCCCACCATAGTCCCGGTGAGCTTCTTCCTCTCCATGAGTCACTAGAAGGTGGACAAGAGATAAGTTGCAACTGCCACTCCAAAGCAACGGAGAATCGTATGCATTGAGAGTGCGATTCTTGCTCTGCATTGGAACAGAAAACCAATTAATTGGAAGTATGTAAGTGGGAATGTTATGTGTGTGCCAGACTTACAACAGAAGTAGCCAAATGACGTAATGTCAAACACCGACAGTGGTCCCAATCATGTCGCGCTCGCGCATCTACGCATGCGAGACGAATAAAGTGGAACAAAGCCTAATTAACCGATTATCAAATAGAACAATCCCAGCGGCAAAGTTGATGCCTGAGGCTTGGAAGGCACTGTCTGTTATCCAGTGATCTATTCCGCGTATAAGGGTTTCGTTCGAACTACTGGTCCACGGGTATTGACACGATGCAGCCATAGAGTTCATAAAACGACTAAACGGTCCATAAGCAGCGCGAATATTTGCCTCCGCATCTCGATCTCGTTCCTTTTATTTGAAATTCCTATGAGTCCCGTAATTTGTGACATGACTTCATAGTCGGGAGTATTGCTCGGAATCGTCGACGCCAGCAACAGACTCGTTGTTTACGAGTCACAGACATTAACACGAACGTCAGCGGACCTGGTGATAAATCTGCGTTTCAGCTGATCCAAAGGGCATATCTATGCTGATCGGGTACTGTTGTAGATGACTGGAATTATCTTACTGCCTTTGTATTCAGGTCGGCTGTTTACCTTTCAATCACCGGATATTCTGGATCGCCTGAGGTTTTCTCAAAAAGACGGTTTGATCCTTTGCCATACGTTTTTGCAGGTTGAGAGAAAGGATATGAAGTCGGGCTGCATTGGTTCAGAGAACGTGACATGTGTGCGATTTGAAATGTGCTGGACGAGATTGTCGTCGGTCAATAGTCAAGTGGAAGAAATCGTGCACGAGAATATTGTGCTTGGAAGTATTAATAAGAGCTTACAAAAGCCGAAGTTCGGCCTAGACCAGAACACGATAAGCGAAATTTTATGCAAGGAGGCCGTTGTTTCCTTGCATGCAGGGATTGGCTTTTGCATCCATCAATTTGTACTCCAATCATCACTGTATGGGCCTGAACAAGGTCCACTTCTAGCTATGTAGCTTGCATTTGGATGTGTTGGCCATCCATGCCGCAAACTAAAAAAAATATGCTACTCTCAACATATATGAGACTGACAGGAATAGTTCTTATGGCCTGAAATCTGGCTCCTCTGAAGAGTCAAAGAGAAACTGAGATGACTATTCTCATCGGCCGACCGCTCACTCGAGCAATCACTGCCACAGCAGCTGCCGGTTTTCTGTTGTGAGAGCGACGCTGTTGAAGCGATAACTAGTTAATGGCTAAGCCAATGTCTAGGTTCGGGTACGACCAGGGTGTTTTGAGTGGCCTCTTAACCGGCGATGCTTTCACGAGGACGTTTCCAGAGATTGATACTCGCGCGGGTGCGGGCGGAAGTGCCACGCTCCAAGGCACGGTTGTAGCCGTTTACAACATTGTAGGCCATGGACCATTAGATTTGGTATTATATTTCAAGCTGAACCTATGAGTAGGGTTGTTTTGTCGGAGCCCTTGTATGTATGGTCGTGGGAGAACGACTCGGACGAAGGAAATGCATTATGATGGGATGTGTTATTATGACGGCAGGCGCCGTGGTCGAAGTCACATCCCGGAAGCTTGCACAGTTGATGACAGGCCTTGTTGTCGCGGGCTTCGGCAATGGATTCAATACCAGTACCATCCGTAAGTGACGCAAAAATAATGGACTATCACGCTGACTGAAGTAGCTGTCTGGCTCTCGGAGCTTGCCAATTTCAACAAAAGAGGCCAAGGTATTGCCGTCACCAGTGTTATCAACATTTTTGGTGTTATGGTGGCTTATTGGGTCGATTACGGTATGAGCTTCGTGCCGAGCGATGCGCAATTCCGATTTCCACTTTCGTTGCAAATTCTGTTTGCTCTGATAACGCTCGCTGGTATCTCAGTGCTTCCAGAATCCCCAAGATGGGTAAGTTTTGTGACTGTACAGACCTTGGGAAGCTGACCATGTGTAGCTCATAGCGCATGGTCGCAGTGCAGAGGCTCGGCATATTTTGTGGGCTGTAGAGAAGAACGCCCGCTCAATGACCGAACAAGATGAATCCATCACTGCCAAAGTCGAGGAGATCCATCTTACCGTCGAAGAGGAGCGAAAGGCGTCCAAGAGCGGTAGTTACATCTCCATGCTCCATAATGGGCCACAAAGATTTCTCTATCGTACAATGCTCGGAGTCGGAGGTCATTTCATTCAGCAATTTGCTGGTATCAACTTGATCAGTTGGTAAGTCACCAAGCCGCAACATATATCAAGGCCGGTTTCTCAACGGCGCAGGTATATTCCTGTCATCTTCCAGCAGTCGGTGGGGCTTTCGCGAAACACTTCATTGCTGCTATCTGGTTTCAACGGTCTGGCGTACTGCCTGTGTGCGATCATCCCGATCCCGATTATAGATCGTGTTGGCCGGAGGAAGCTTATGCTCTTCGCTTTGGTTGGTCAAGGAGCTTGCATGGCAGTACTGTCGGGGACAGTCGCAGATGGTGGGAAAGCAGCTGGTATTGTCTCGATCGTCATGCTGTTCTTGTTCAACTTTTTCTTCGCGATAGGCTGCTCCAGCATTCCATGGCTATGTAAGTCTCCCATCCACGTACTGCCACCCCGAAACTAAAGTACTGTAGGGCCTGCGGAATACTCTCCTCTCGCAATTCGCACGCGGGTGGCCTCACTCTGTACAGCAGCCAGCTGGTTATTCACTTTCCTGATCGTTGAAGTCATGCCGATCAGCATTAAGAACATTGGTTGGCGGACTTATCTGTATTTCTGCATCTTCAACTTTATCTCCATTCCATTCGTCTATTTCTTCTACCCGGAGACGCAGAATCTGTCGCTTGAACAGATTGACCGACTCTTCACCGGCGACAAGATCGCGATGCGGTGGACACCTGAGATGGATGTTGATGGGCTTGGGAGTTCAGATGATAATCCTGATAGACTGAATGTAGGGTCCATGTTAGATAAAGCCTGTGCGCCTTGAAGACGATTTTAAACCGAAAGGTTCATGTTGTTTATCGACATTTGTTCCTGTTGATGATGCCAATTAGTTACCCCTTTTCTATCCTGGTGCAAATTAGCCTGCAACTAATTACGCAGCACTATGGGGAGCCCAAGTCAGGGGAAACTCGCCTGGCGTGCGCCCCACGTAGCTGCCCACAGCCCATCTGACGCGCCAATCCAACGATCCAACGCGCCCACCTGCGCAAACTAATTAATTAATCATTAGTCGGACACGTCTTCCACATCCCGGACTTGACCCTAACATCGTCGTTCATAACTACACTGTCGCATACGTTCACGCATCATACTATACCGTCCTCCTCGCGCAGGTTGGCACTTTTGCTATGCCATTATCTTCCTTTTCAATATTTAGTCGTCGGCGGCCTCTCGTTCGAATCATCCTTCTTGTCGTCGTCCTCTATGCAGCCTTCACAGCTCGCCGCCAGTACCTTTTCGAAAAGTATCTCGACACCCTGTACATTACCTTCGACGACTTTCCACCCGAATATGTTACGGCTCTGAACGAGTCGGTTGCGACAAAGAATGACAAGCCCGTGGCTTACGATAATAAGCTCTTTGGAGAACCCAAGATTCCAAAGATTATTCATTTTATCTGGTATAAGAATCTATACGAGAGTCATAAGGAGGTCACCGAGATCCCATCGATTGGCTCTCACGCCCCAGAGCTTTGCAAGAAACACAATCCTGACTTCGAGATAAGGATATGGGGCAAAGAGGAGGGAAGAAAATTCATTGAGAAGAACTACAACTGGTTCATACCCACCTATGATGGCTATGCGCATCCCATCCAGCGCGTTGATGCGCTGAAGTATTTTGTGCTCCTCCATTTTGGAGGAGTGTACATGGACCTCGACATCGCCTGTCGAAGGCCACTGGATCCGTTACTCCAGTTCCCGGCCTGGTTCCCTGAAGCTTCACCTCTTGGCGTGAACAATGATCTCATGGCCAGCGCGCCTGGCCACCCAGTCATGGAGCGTATGGCTTACGGGCTCAAAACGCACAACTGGAATTACATATTTCCTTATCTTACCATCTTCTGGACTACTGGTCCTCAATTTACAAGCGACATTTTACGCGAGTGGTTCCAAGCATACCGCGGGAAGCACCATGTGATGGGCTCGGACAAGAAGAATGCTGGTAAGCTATCTGTTATTCACGAATATGGGTGCCACTAATGCTAACGTCTTAGATCCTGGTCATTTCTTCATCCTCCCACAGATCTTCTATTCAGAAGAATACACGTTTTTCGGACACTCACCGGGTGGCACCTGGCACGGTGGCGACGTCGCCGTTGTGTTGTGGTTCGTCGCCCATCCCTACGTTTTCTTCGCCATTCTTGGTTCAGTACTTACAACCTGTTTCTGCGTCATGAGGAAGAGACGCGGTATGCACTCTATCCGTTCGAAAGAGGACGATATGTTGGATCGTGTCTGATGTGCATGGGCGCGAAGCAGCAAAGCATTGGCTACAGCATTTTTGGCGGCGTCTTGGGTACAGATTTTTGGTCTTCTTGATTATGACCAGCCTTGAGCAGGCTCTGAGGCTTCATTTCTATCTGAAGTGGCTTTGGTTGATATATCCACAACAAGAAAGAAGCTTTTGGTGCAATATAGGATTCTTCTCCTTGGTGGACTTTCTACTAGCTTTCTTCCATTTGTTAAAAGACCACTGTTCGAACCACAGACCCTTTATGTCCCTCCTCCTTCTCCCTCCTCAGCCGGTCGCCTGTACAACCAATGGGTCCACTTGACTCCTCTTCTCTCCTCTACGAATAATTCGCCATCCACCTCATCCCTGACATTCCTTGGCGGCCCCAGATCCCTCATCAACGCCGCTGCAGCCGCCTTCAAATCACTCTCCTCGCCCTCCGTCAGCTCTCTGCGAATATCCCCCTCCACACGGTACTTGGCCCTCTTGAACCCACACTTCTCCATCACCCGCACACTCCCAACATTCTGCTCCACCACATCCGCCCGCAACGCCGTCCGCTCCGGCTGCCGCACAAACAGCTCGCTCATCACGGCTTGCAGAGCCTCCGTCATCAGCCCCTTACCCCGCAGCGCGGGCGCAAGGCGATATGTGAGCTCGCTCGACTCACCGCTGTGCAGACCAACAAGCCCAACAATCTCCGACGGGCAAGAGAGCAGGCGGATGGTGAAGACGAAGCTGCGCGGCGACGTGGTCATGCGCGTTATTGTCGATGCGGTCGTCGACAGCGTGCTGAACACTGGTGCGGCCGGCTTGTCATCGCTGTAGAGCGCGTGGATCTGCGGCGCGTCGTCCGCAGTGAGGAAGCTGAGATGTAGGCGGGCCGTGTCGATGGCGGCGCGGGAGGGGCTTGTGGTGAGGGTGTCTGCCATGGAGAGAAATAGGGCTTGGAGACCAGCTTCGCGCAGAAGGGAGTAGAGAGTGTTTGGCCAATGGTGCTGATATGCAGGTTTTGACTGCAGCTTTTGTTTGCTATCGGCGTGCGCTCATGGCAGGTGTGGTGTCTCTCGTATTGTATACTGCGAATTAGACTCTGAGCTTTCCACATCTCGGACCACTCCACTTGGACCACCGAGCTTGGAGGGGCTACATGACGTCAAGCCACCGCGTGATCAGAATGAGACTTCTTACAGAGTGGGACAGGACAATGCCTTGATAATCTAACAGCAGTACATAGCTGCAATACATAGCAGCGTTAAGTGTGAGTTGCGTCTATATCGCAGTATGCATCATTGTGGTGTGCATACCTACAGAGCTGCCTGTATGACACCGGTACGCTCCATGTCCAGCATGCATTTCCGCCAGAAGATTTCCACTAACTTGGGAGCAATCGACTCAAGGGTCGGTCCATCGACGCCTTTCGACCCTGAGCTATCCGATCTTAAAGATCCAATCCAATCCGCTACGCAGATTGCCTACTGTAGACATCTTTGGCGTAAGAGGTAACTCACGTGCAGACGCGTTTTTAGCGCGACTCTCTGTTCATCCACGCAACGTCTTGTGTTGACGATATCTGGATCGCAACAGTAACCCCTCAACGCCACGAACATACAATCGTCTCATATATCTACGCAGGGTATGAATAGTTGCGTAGAGAGAGAGAGGAGGGTTGACAGGGAGCTGAGTTTCGCCGCGGCTTTGGATGGACGATTTGCTGTGGATTGATAATGCTGCTCTCAGCTTCTAAATTTGCCTGTCTGCACACGATTGCACTTCTTGATGGAAACAGCAATGTTTCTTGCTTTGCAATCTCTTACTCTTTTCGTAGTCTTTTCCCATTCGTTTGTCGAGTGTCTGCTTTACTTTCATTGAGCTCTCCTATCCGTTCATCGAGTCTCTTCTATCCGTGCGTTGAGTCTCCCACTCGCTCATTGGGCTCTTGTATTCATTCATTGAGTCTCTGAGCGGTCCGATCAACGAGTCCCAATACCATATCTAAAAGAAAAGGCAGTCTACAAGCCAAAAATTCCAAAATCAAGAGAATGGCAAAAATGACAAAAAAGTCAAAAGGCTCACTTCCACAGGCTCGAACCATGGATCTGCGCCTCTGCTCCCCTGCAGATACTTAGCTCCTTCATCTGGTGCTTTGCGTCAGCGGTAGGTCGTGTAATTTTACCACTAGACTATGCTCCCGCTGGGGTTATGAGAACCGTACCTGTTAAACCCATTATATACCCTTCGTACAGCGAAAACGTGTAAATCAATCATGTGGCAGCGCTACGCTAGTCGCACAGCTGCCTACCGCTGTCCTGGGTTTCTCATGGGCTGTACAATTCCTAATTGGAAGAAAAAGCACGGCATCCTACAATACTATATACTGGAACGCGACAGCCTCTCGCTCGGGCGCTTCAAGGATGCAAGAGGCAGCTATTTAATGCCTCATCTTTGGTACATTAAACAAAGGCTGGGGAGATCTGCTGCGCTTATCGGGTCTGGTCTTCATATTTCTCTTGCCAGCCACCGACAAGCAGTAGATGCGTGAGTCTCGGAAAATCTCGAAGTGCTTCGCATGTGGACTGATAATTCTACTGCATAAAGTGCCTTCACTGTGCGAGCATGAATTAATATCGATGGCATCTACTAGCTACGTATCTTACTTCACGTTGCTGTAGCCTGTGACAGGCACAGACGGTCAAAAGCCGTACAAACACCGGCGCCGAACCCGAAACCGATTATACCTTACACACTGCATGATCATCGGATTACAGACAACTCACAACGTCTTAAGCGAGTTACATTTGTTTTTCATTTCAGCAATCAACCTGCGCGTCGGTCCGATCCCGATCTAGCCTCACAGGCTTACTGCTTCAAAACACCTCTTTGTCATCCCTAAGAGGCAACAAGGAGCCATGATTGATAATCGCGGATCCTCGGTTGCTCAAATTCCGTTCAATTTCAGGGCGAGAATAGCGATGTCAGCGACACTGGATGATACCGGACTATGCTTTCGTTGCGTTTTCTCGGCCAATGGTCTACAAGATCGTCGTAACTGGTTACGATGTATTACCGGAACATCAACTGTTCAGCATCAATATATCAGATACCAGGCGGCGGAGCCTCAGTATATAAAGGCTCACCAGGTCAGCCATGAAATCCCATCCTCAGCTCAATCAACTGCGATCAGCTACCTACCAGACACCAACGCAACCTCGAATCAATCACTACTTTGTATTTCTTAGGGAAATCATACAGATCGATCTTGACACGATACAACAGGCGTCATGAAAACCTCCACGCTCCAATATACGATGCCAGCTGGCCTACACGCCATTCCCCTGACACAGCTCGACCTCCGACCAGACTCTGAGATTGATGAGCATCTCTTGAACCCTCCCCAGGTTTCATCTGAGAAGAATGTCTGGTTCTACTGGCACGCAGGTTACGGCAATCTGTATCCCTACGCGAAGCGTAACATTCGCACTTGGCACCGACGTCTCGCACCTCTAGGATGGACTGTGCGAGTTGTCGACGTCTGCGAATCGCCACGCGGTGCAGGCCATATCTCGAACTTCCTCGATACCTCCGACCGAAGTCTCTTCCCCCACGCCTTCTACAAGGACACCATTGATGGGGAGTTCAGAGGCCAGCTTACATCTGACTTGACGCGATTCCCTCTGCTTCTCGTACATGGTGGTATCTATGCGGATGTATCATACCTGCAGATCGGCGACGTAGACGCGCTTTGGAACACTACGGTCATGAACCCAAATTACCCATTGACTTCTTGTGTTACAACTTCGGTGGGCCCGACGAAGTGCGTATGTTGTTCAATTATTTCATGGCTAGCCGTCCAGGTAATCTGTTCTTAGAACGTTGTAATCAACTACTCTTGGAACTGTGGGCCTCGGACGGTGGGCGTACAAACTCCCATGGTCTGCTCAGGCATCCTTTGATGAGAGAAGCACCTGAGCTTCGCCTACCAAAAGGTCCTGGGCTGGAAATTATGGACGGGATGGGCAAGTTCGAGGAATTGCGAGAAAAACTGAGTGACTATGGGATTCAAATGCTTGTCATGTCACTGGTCATCGGGCTCGTCGACCCAGAAACCAATTGGGATGGGCCTGGATATGCACACAAACAAATGTTCGCCATGGATTTCAGCGAGGACACAGCACTGATCGAGATCATGACTGGATTCGACGGGCCCAAGGCTTTCCGTCTTATGTCACTGCCGCTACCGAAAGAGGGGGAGTCGGAGAGTCCTGACCAAGTCGAGGCGAGGACATTGGTTGAGAATGTCCTGAGACGCAGTTTCGCGGTGAAGATGGCTCATGGACCATTCCAGAATATCATTGGCAAAACACTGGGCATATTATGGAAGGAGAATACTGGCAGTGATGATGTGCTGGGGACGTATGCCCATTGGTTGCGACATGGTATGTTGTACTGGACGCAGGATACCCTGCCGACAGCACCTGATTACGGGCTGAGGAAGCCTTTCAAGACGGGACCTTTGTTGGGGGTGACTGGAGAGGAACTGAATTCTGCGCCGCACAGCGTCATGGACTCTCCCCATACGAGGGTTGATGCTGAGTCAGTCCTCGTTTAGATCGGTCGACCGTGAGTGAGGGATGCTGTGCCGTTCACTTCACGTGTCCCCACATGTTAGATGCAACTCTGCTTGCTGTATTGCTACTGCACTTACCTAAGCTGACCGGACAATAAATTCAAGTGTCAGATTTAAAAGTGATAATATCCATACTAAGACATAGCCCCCACCCAAAGTGGATGCCTTCTTCCTGTCATCCTTCCCCTTCGAACAAAACTCCTGATCTTACAACATACCATTTCACGCCTACGTTCGATTTCCAGCATCCTCTTATCATCTGTGAACTCAATTTATCTGCTCAGGAACTCGTTCATCTACAATGTTTTCTCTCGCGCTCTACCTTCCCCAATCAGCGTCTCCACCCTCACCTCCCTTCAATTCGAATACAGATTTCGAATTACAAACATACAGCGTGTCTACAGCACATAGTCCCCGCTCCTCACGCGACCACCCTCGGTCAGGTGTCGCTGGTGAGCGTTATGAAATTTTCGACGTGCCGTGTGCCGGTGCGCATGGGCTACGGTTTCCGGAACCAGCACATGTCGATGTGCGGTATGGCTTGACGACGCGAGACGATACGCAGAAGCGCTATTCTGGAGCACTTCGTGGCACTTCTATACAGCATCGTGTTCTGCGAGAACATGCACAATCTCGACAAGGCCTCGCTACTGAGGAAAGACACTTGCAGCCAAAAAAACATGGTGCTCCAAACAACTCACATCGCCACAAGCATACATCCTCGAAAGTCACGGTGATTGGTGAACCTTTCCATGTCGTCGAGGGAGTAAAGGCTGTTTCTGTGATCGAAGTCAAGGAGCTCTCCCACCAGATAGAAAAAGAACTGCTTACGGGTCCAGGACCCGATCACCTCCAAGGAACAGAACATCGCAAATCTCCGGTTCACTAACTGCCTGCACGAGGCGCTCTTGTCGGGGTGAGCACTTTGAGATAGTGGTATTCTGGCGTATGATACACATGGAATTCGAAGAGAGCTGTTCGTCTTGTTCAGGGGCGTCATCGTATAAATACTATCGCTACTAGGAGGGCGGTGTGACACTGCTGCCACGGCTTCCAGAGGAGCCATTTCATGCGACATGCGAATAGTTGTAACAATAGTCGCCTGGGTGGAATCTGCTTTACAGTACAACTCGACACACAATGACGTGGACACCTAAGGGGACAAACATCACATCTGTGACGCCTGGTGTGTCTTACGAACTACGAAATCGGCGCTCGGGAGAGCAGCAAGCCTTCATACAAGGCATGAAATCACACGAAATATGGATATGAGTGTCAGGTGTATTATAAAGGTTTCCATTCCAACATCACTTTACGGTGGCTGTGATGTGATGTAACGTGTACTGTATTGTGACGTTCAAATTTAAGGCTATGCACACACACGATCGCTTTGTTGTCTCTCATTCATCACTGAAACGCAGGTTTCTAATAGCCATGGACTGCTTGCCCACCTCCGTACCACAATGGATCTATTCAAGTGACACAAGTGCCATAGTGGCTTTCACCGTCAATGCAATGAAACGCTCAGGTCTGCCAACTCAGCAACACAACGCAACCCTTATTTTATCCATAAGCTAAAGAGGCAGACTTACAATCACCTCACAGCACCACAAATCGACCACACATCAATGCGTCATACTCATAACCACACACTCAGATACTCAAACACGCATTATGGACATCCCCATCCTCACAACGACTCACTTCCCACGTACTCTCTGCCCTAACACACAATGTCCGTTCCCCCTCCCCCACAGCCCCCATTTCCCAGGTCAAGTCCCCGAGATCTACACTCCGCCTGCTCAGCACGCACCCCCCTCCCACAAAGAACCACAGACCCACACCTCTCCTCAAATCACTCCTCAAACCAATCATCAAGCCCAGGACCAAGAACAAGACCAAGCACACAGCCACAGCGACACACCCCCTGACATATCTTCACCCCCACCATCCCCTTCAGCTACCCTTTTCTTAGTCTACCTATGCTGCTCCTGCGAAATGCCTAATGCAAATCACAACATTACACCAACACCAACAACACCACCACCATCGACGACACAAACACGACACAGACTCCGCATAAGGACTAGATGCACATATTGCGAACATCCATTCGCCAGGTGCAGGGCTTGTTGCGCGAGTCCGGTGCTGTGTACGAGGGATGAGTTCGAGGCCTTGCTGAGGGCGGATGAGCGACTAAGGGATGAGGTGCGGAGGAGGCTCTCGGGGTTGGGGAGGAGTAAGTGAATAGACGATGGGCATGTGGTGAGTTGCTCGAAGCTGGTGTTGGTTGTTATGCTCATCATGCATGTTGGGAGGACGGGAATCTAGCGAGGGGAATGTATGGGCATGCATGAACATAAGCATGACCATTGCAGAGGTTGCAGATAGTGAATAGCATGGGCACAAGCATTGAAGAGCCAGTGGACGAATGAAGTTTCAACTGTGTATACATGTAACAACACAACAACCCCTTCATAGCAACAACCACAACACTCACAACAAAGCCTGGCACGAAGTCCCACATACATCCCATGTACGCATGTTCCACGTACGTCCATGTAAGCATCATACACTGCATGCATGTACGTACATCCGCCAAACCCAACATGCATATACGACCCCCAGCCCAACCCGCCTGCAGTCCCACAAATACGCATAGCCTAAATTCCAGATCCCCATTCCCTTCCTTCCATCAAAGCTTCCATCAACGCTTCCATTTCATTCAGCCGTCCATCTAGCCGTCCATCCGTCCACCGATCCGCCCCCACACTTGACTCAACCAACGAACCCACCTGCACCAACCAACGAACTGGTTCTCTTCAAGCCATCTCCGGGCGCGCCAAGATGCGGATTTTACTCATGATCTACTAATTCTGTTTCTGAGGTTACATGCGTACTTGGCCGTGTTGGGTAAATGGAGGGGAGCAGGGGCGGGTCGCCTAAGCAAGTGGAGTGGTCTTGTCGAGAAAGGATATATATTATTTTTATTCTATCTTGTGTGGTTGTTTTTGTCCTTTTGGAGTTGGCCCAAGTAACTAGGGCTTTGTGATTTTCTTTTTTGTAAATACTCTTTATATATGTCATTGTTGTCTCAAGGTAGGGAAGGGTCAGTGTAAGGGACGACAGAGCCGTTGCATCGGAACCTCCGGGGGCGTGACTAAGGGGAAGGTGGGGCAGAGGCCGACATAACATGTGAGTAAGTGTAGGAACCACGGCGTCCAAGACGAAGACAATGCTTGGAACTGGGGGCCGATGACATGAGTAAGCCAAGATCATGATTTCATATCCAATTACCAGATACGGAACAGATACGTAAGCTCTACGCACGAAGAAAAAAAAGTAAAAAGGTCCTTTCGCTCGTTCAGCATTCAGACCTTCCAACTGCCAGTCCTGCTGCGGAAGAAGTTGTCCGGGTCGACGAGTTCTTGCACTTTCTTTGCGAACGCGCGCTTCTCCGGCTTGATGCGGCCCCAATAGTCCTGGCCCTGGTTACCGTCGTTGGCGAAAAGGGGGAGGTGAGGAATGCTGGGCAGCGAGCCGTTTTTGATGAACCCGTCGATGAGGGCCTTTTGGCCGGTGTACAGCGTCTTCATGGCGTCTTGCACGCGCTTGTCGTCCCAGTCGAAGGGGAGGTTGATGTACGACAAGTTCATCTCGAAGACGATGTAGTCATAATTCTCGTCCATGTCGAGGAGGTCGCCGCCCTTCTCCTTTGCAATGCGGAGCTGACGCTTTGGTACGGGCTGGTATGCGATCGAGGCGATGATTCCGGCCGTCGCGAAAAGAGTCTTGGCCGTCTTGCGCCAGAAGTTGATGTAGCTGTCGAGGACGTAAACATCGGTTTTGGCGGGCAGAGGCGTGGTCTCAGTGCCCATCTCGTAGCTGAAGCCACGGATAGCTGCAAAGTTGTTCGCCTCGAGGTATGATGCGTATGACTGCTTCTTTGCGGTGTTGGCAATCGGTCCAATGTCGAGAAATTGTTTGAAGGCATCACCAGGATCCTGGCCGTCGTAGAACACAAACATCAGCCAGGCCTCGACGAGATCGAGAGGCATGACCGTCGTGGATATGATGGCAGCTTTGGGGTGGTCATCGTAATTCTCGGTAAAGTCACGAATGGCAGCGAGGATCTGCGATTGCTTGTCGGGCGTGAAGATGAAGTAGCCGGCCCAGATCTATTATGGTCGATCAGTATAAGGAGTCAAGCCAATGCATGCGCCATACCTCGTTGTCAATAGGGTACGCCTGGAGCAGGAAGGACGTGACGATGCCAAAATTGTTTCCACCACCATGCATGGCGTCGAACAAGTCTTTATTATGGTCCTTGGAAGCTTTGGCGATGGTACCGTTGGCAAGCACCACCTCATATTCAAGAACATTGCTCATTGCCCAACCATTCTGAGCACTCAAGAAGCTCAGTCCACCTGCGAACGTTAGTAATGAACAGATGATAAGCAATATGTTCAAGACAGCCTACCATATAGCATGAGACCCCCGACACCAACGTCACCAATACGGCCACCGACAGGAGTATATCCACTACCATCCAGAGCTTTTGCAACGTCTACCCATCGATTGCCCGGACCGACACGAACCGTCTGGGAAGCGGCATCGAGATTCACCTCGTTGAGTTTCCGAGTCGAGATCAAGGGTGACCCATCGATGCTTGCGAAGTACTTGTTGGGGCTATGGCCGCCAGACTTGATCGCAAACTTCTCGGTGTTTCCATTTGCCCGCAGAGTCTTGACAATCGTCGACACCTCCTCAGCAGTTGTGGGCGAGAGAATACACGAGGGCTTGAGGGCACTGCAGGCCGTTGACCAGTATTCGAAGTTCTCAGTCAGGTAGTCGGTAGACAACGGATGGTCGAGTTCAATGGCGGTGGTGTCCTGTATCGTCCGGCACGTATCAGACACCACAACAGATGCGATGGAGGCAAGAGCCGTGAGACCGAAGATGAGCTTCTTGGTCATGTCTGTCGAAAGGATGGGCAGAATTCCACACCACGGTCATGGTCAAGTCTAGGGGCATGCAGGTCCGTTATATACAACCCGATCGGACGCGACTCCATAGTGTGAGTCCAGAGCCAATGTAGCAAAGAAGTGGAAGAGTTGAACTATTTTGGGCAAAGATCGTCTACAAGGAGTGCCTCCGAGTGCTGGAAGGTCAAAATTAGGGATACCCGTAACCCGTATAGAAATCCGTATCGGGCGGAGGCAAAATTGCGGGATCCACCCCCCTAATGATCCTCAGCTGACACTGATACCTGCCAAACTACTCACTGACCACCGCCGGGTTCTGTGGGAATGGCACGATGTTCAGCAATTCCCGAGTGAAACATGTCTTTGATTGGATCGTGACAGACTGCTTGGGCGTGGCCTGGGTGGAGATAGACTGGGGGCGTTCGCGTGGAAAAGTATGTGGCGTATGTTGTCTCTTTCATGTGCAACCACCGGGCGCGCGATATCCTGTCTCCTCGGCATCCATCATACTTGTCTTGAATGCAAAGTCAAAAGTGGCGGTGGTCCGGAGTCGTCGGTTTCACGTCCGTGATTGAGTTATGTTGATTGGGGGATGTGGATTGTACGGGAGGGCGAGTGCATCGGGAAGGGAAAAGTGCTTGTTAGCGTGTTGATGTGCCTCGCTTACAGGATTCACTACAGCAATTGCAGACACCGGCCCCACTATGGGAGTTCAGTCTTTGCCGGCGCGGTAATCAGGCATAATGCCCACTTAACAAGCTTCACGAATTGCTCCTTTAGCATTAGCCCTGTCCACGGCTTGTTCGTTCTCGTACTTAGGCTTATACTTGTGTCCACTTGCTACTAGCTTCTTTCCACGATCCGGCCCTTTGTAGCGCTACGTCTCGTTGACTCGCTGGATTCCCTCAAGCGTCGCAAGATTTTACCCCTAAAGTCGAAAGACATTAACAGCCTCGTAGCGAAGGCTTGGATTTGGGGAATGTTTACATGTAGTCTGATGAGACTTGTTCGTCTTCCTCACACCGCGCGTCTTCGTGGATGATAAGCCTTGTTTATATCCTTGCTGTGATCAAGCAAGCCTCTGACGGGCCTAATATCTATCCCAGCATGAGGTGCTATAAAATGCCAAGCACAACAAATCAGAGGATCTCCCAAGTAGGTCTAATTCCAGAAAATCAGGAAGTGGCCGTGGGTTGAAGACGATCGTTACCACGGTAAAAGACCAATACATTGTAGACGTGTTCGAGCACTGATATTACAAGATAGTCGTAAGCGACGTGACGGGCCATTGATAGTTGACTATTAGCCACTAATATGGGTATGTACATGCTGAGAGCCCCATGTCTCCAAAAGGCACCAACCAATGCCGCTACTCATTTGGCAATGGTTTGGGTTGTCTGTGGTGTGATTGCAGAAGCAATAAAGGAGGACACTATAAAGGTCCAAGGCGAAGAGAATAATATGTTTCGCTAATAGCATGGGATGTGGGTGGCTCAGGATCTCTCCGACGATGGTCGTTCGGAAGCGCGGTGTTGTCGCTGTCGTCTGAAGCAGGCACTACAGCAGGTTTAGTGTCAAGAACGCATCAGAGAGTTACTCTGTGGTGGTGGACCTACAATTCTCCTTTGGTACCTTCTTTTAACCGTTTCAAGATGGCTCGCAGTTCTGGGAGTTCATCCTGCAATCGACGCCGCGCTTCATTATCTGTGCGCTCATCCAACACAACATAGATCGCACTCTGCGTCTCCGATGCTTTACTAGTCGTATAGTTGCCCAGCGTCTGCGCCATGAGTTCTATATCCAAGGTCGCCTGCATAAGTGCCGCAAGGGAATACTTCGGCCGCTTCTTAAAAGATTCTATTAGAGACAATGATATTTGCTCAAGTAAGTACTTGAGAATCTGGCCTACGAGCGTCGAGGCTGTTGTCGACACATCCGTGTGAACGATGACTAATGCCAAAAGGACATCGTAAACATATGGCTTAGCATCTTTCAGATGCTGAGTCGTTGGTGGTGCCCAGTCAGGTGATCCGATGCCGTCCTCGATTATTCTTGACAAGTTCTCGGATATCGGCTTCGTATACGCACTGAAAAGACGGCTGTCTATTTGTTCAACAACGTCGCGAATCTGCTTTGACTCGTCCGAGAGCTTTACCGAAAAATTCGACTCGAATTGTGCGATCAGTTGCGGGACCACATCGTTCCGAAGCGATTGAAGATTGCTCAAAGTTAGAAGCATGCGGATGTTCTGCTACTAGTTAGCGATATTTGCTGAATGGCTCGGATATGACCAACCCGGTTTGTAGCATCGATGTTGCTGATACTAAGCCCTGCATCCGATGTACCACGAGAGGGTATGACAATCGAATCACCATCTCCATTCACTAATGCATCATTCTTTCTCAAGTTCTCTGCGTTTTCTACCATGCCGCTCAAAGCTTTGTAGAGACTTGCTGTGAACTGTTGTCGAATTTGCTGCAATAGCTTCGCTGGAGGAGGTACAACCACGTCCGGAGAGTCAGACTTGTTTGCGGCCTCGGTGATATAGGTGATTTTCTGTAGGTTTCCAAGTATCACACTCTCTAGCGCCATAAAGCGATTTGGCATGTTAGTGAGGTCTCGGCGATCGGGAGATCTTGTCCAATCCTCAAGCATTCGACAGTTCTCCGAATCGTTGTTCCATGCCGCGCAGATAGCGCGTACAGAGTGCTCTCGCACAGCCCCTATTAGAAGCTTCAATTCATCCGATGATCGGCCACGCATAAGGCTAAGGCCAGCGATCTCACTAGCAGCTGTGCCAACTAGAACTAGAATCTTACTCAAATAATACACACCACCCGGAGCGTTGGCATGAGGTGGCCAGAAGGCAAATTGCTCCCACGACTCACCGTTCCGAGGAGATGGAGGCGGTATATCACTTGGGTCGAATTTGAATCGGGTGCCGCTTCGCGGAGACAAAGCACTTGTAGGCGAGAGTGCACTTGGTGGAGCCGAGAAGGGTGTGTTTGGCGTCGTCGGAATAGGTGAAAACAGCATCGAGACATCGTCGATAGGAGGTTCCGAAAAAAAGGTTGTGACATGTTGCCGCAGAATGCCAATGATTTCCTGTGTTCCTTTCTGTAATTGACGTATGCCGTCAGATGATAAAAGATGGTATTTTTGGCTACTTCCGTTCGGACCAAGGGGGAGTTTACGTTGTGCCTTTCCATCGATGAATGACTGCACAATATCCCAGTACTCGATAATCTCGCCCAAGACGCCGCCGTGCGGCGAAAGCAAGTCATTCATAACGGAATAAACATAGTCCCAGAATTCGAGGACCTTGACAGAATCTATCTTGATCGTCGTACCAGGCTTATCCAGTGAACCAGCTGAACGTAAGTAGGACGCCATCTGTTGCAATGAAGGCTTCGCACTATTGCCCAGCTTACGCCGCAGAATCTCTATCTCCACCGTTGATCGCTCGGTGGTCCTCGTAATCTTGTTTTTGAGATAGTCAAAGCGACTCAGGAGCCAGACCCAAATTGGATTTTCTTCCACACCAAGCTCTAGTAGAACAGAAATAAGCTCCATATACTCGTCCGGGCGATCTTCTTCGGTGTCTCCTGGCTGTCTCGACGAATGTGTTCCAGATAGCCTCTTCCAAACATCGCGTTTGAATGAAGCCATCTGCTCGTCGATGTCTGACCACATGCGAGCAGCGACAACAATTTGATGTATCTCAGAATCACTCAAGCTCTTCTGTCCCCGACTTTCTGCCATTTTCCGCGCTTCCTCTGCGAATTTGCGCGCCTTCTTGTATTCTTCCACAAGCATCTCGTTGTCCTTTCGCCTGATGCAATCTCTTATGCTCGACCCGAGCTCGAACACATCGCGATGCTTTTCAATGGTTGAGAGAACGGCTCTGAGTGTTCCCTCCTTTTCCTGGCCTCCTAAGGCGGGACCCCACACTTCTTCCGCCTTCACTGCAACTTCTGCAAGAGGTGTCTTGATACCGGCTACCCCGTATTCGCTTTCCTTGGTCAATGCGTTTTTCTTCTTGTCGGTGGAACTTGTCTGGCTGAAGCCAGATGTGGAGACGTTGCTGACCTGTCGCAGATGGCCAGATTTGCTGGTATGCCTTGAATGGGGACGTCTTGGTGAGGGCGGGTCATTATCACGACCCTGAGTGCGCATTTCTTCGTATACATTGTCAATGGTTGCTTTGGCCTTCACGAACCGTTCAAAGTTTGATTCCACCAAAACCTTCAGTGAGGCGGACTTCTTCTCTATAGACCGCGACAGAAAGTCTAGTCCTTGTAGTAGGGATTCTGTGGACGCAGTATTGTGCACCTGGGACAGAAACAAGGTCGGTGAGAATGATGTCGAGGATAGTAGGAATCTGTTTCGGAGCTTAGGGTCGTCTTCCACTGCCAGCCCGCGTTGCTTGAGGATCTGGACGACGCTTGGAGCAGCTCCAAGTGGATCGGGCTCATCTCTCTGGACCAAGTTCTCTACACCATCTTTACTTCTTTCCGCACCAGGCACACTGACTCGATTGCTTCCACTCCTGTCCAGGACAGAATACCGCGATTTCGAACGTCTCGCCGGATGCTTCGCCGCTTGCGGCTTCACAGGTGCTTCGTCATCATCAGAGCTAAAGTCCTTGTCTTCCGGCCAGGTATCAGGATACAGTGTCTTGAGGTTGTAGTGGGCGAGGAGGGTGCGGTCGAGATCCGCCATGTTAGTCTCCGAGACACAGTGTTAACTTAGGAGCCCAATTCGAGGGAGCGAGATGCCATCGACAGGCTTTTGAGGTATCGAGATCTGAGCCGATTGGTGACTCAGCTGAGAGTCGACTATGGACCTCCAACAATTAGTATATCGCGGTGGAGCTGAAGCTTGAAGTAGTCAGGACGTCTTTGGGCCTCGTCTCCGACTGGTACTTAGCGTCTCGGAGCGATTGCGCTAATGGCAAGACAGCCGCCTTTCCTTGCCGCATCAGTCCCCAACTCAAAGCTTTGCAAGAACCCTTCCACCCTCCACCTCACACCTTTCTCTCACCACGACTAATTGCTGCGAAGGGCTGTAGCGGTATCTGAAGCTGTCATCATGATATCCACTCGTTCTTTCGTTGCGCCTATGCGCCAATGCCTTCGACAGGCTCGCGCAACTCCCATTCGGAGCCCAGCGTTGGTCCAGGTATGCGGCACTTTGTAGCACCCAGAGACAGAGCGCGACGAGATTTCTCTGTGGGACCTAGATACTGATATACACCTTGTAGACTCAATCCAGGTCATATGCTGTTCCTTCGGAGAGCAGAGTCGCTCAATTCAACGGAACAAAGGGCAACGATGTACGAGACACCAACAAGCTTCGAACAGTCAATCCGAACGCATATATCTGACCGTACGGCTTTTTAGGGTAAATACACCGTCAGTCTAATCGAGGGAGACGGCATTGGACCAGAGATTTCACAATCTGTAAAAGATATCTTCGACGCCGCAGGAGTAGGTGAATTGGTTTCGCAACGCTTGTCCTGCGACTTACAAGACGACAGGCACCGATCAAATGGGAATCTGTGGACGTCACGCCGCGACTGAAGGACGGTAAGACTGTGATTCCGGACGAGGCCATCGAGAGCATCACGAAGAACTTTGTCGCACTCAAGGGACCCCTCGCAACACCCATTGGCAAGGGCCACGTCTCGCTCAACCTTACCCTCCGCCGCACTTTCAACCTCTTCGCAAACGTTCGTCCTTGCAAGTCTATTGCCGGCTACAAGACCCCCTACGACGGCGTTGACACTGTCCTGATTCGTGAGAATACCGAGGGAGAGTACTCTGGTATTGAGCACGTCGTAGTCGACGGTGTTGTGCAAAGTATCAAGCTTATCACTCGAGAGGCCTCTGAGCGTGTCCTCCGGTTTGCCTTCCAGCATGCCGAGGAGATTGGCCGGACAAAGGTACGCGCCGTCCACAAGGCCACCATCATGAAGATGTCCGACGGTCTATTCCTCAACACCGCGCGCGAGATCTCCAAGGAGTTCCCCAACATTGAATTCGACGCGGAGCTTCTAGACAACACATGCTTGAAGATGGTCACCGACCCGACGCCTTACAACGACAAGGTCTTGGTCATGCCTAACCTGTACGGAGACATTCTGTCCGACATGTGCGCTGGTCTGATCGGTGGCCTCGGTCTTACTCCCTCCGGTAACATTGGCGACGAGTGCTCCATCTTCGAAGCCGTCCACGGCTCGGCTCCTGATATCGCTGGCAAGCAGCTTGCCAACCCTACCGCTCTGCTCCTGTCCAGTATCATGATGCTTCAGCACATGGGTCTCCACGAACACGCCAACAAGATCCGCGATGCGATCTTCAAGGTCCTTGCCGAGGGCAAGACCATCACGGGTGATCTCGGCGGCTCAGCAAAGACGTTCCAGTATGCGGATGCAGTCATCAAGGCTCTATAGGCTCTTTCTTCTCCTTCAAACTCGGATTCTCCTTGGCTTCTTAAACATAACGCGCGCATATGGCAGTAGACGAACGAACGAACGGAAGGAACGGAGGGGTATGATGGGAATGATGCATCTTGTTGATATGTACTGCGTGGCCTCTTAAATAAAGACTGTACTATACCTGGCACGGAGTGTTTCCCCCTCCAACCCAGGCCTAGACCTTTAGCGATGAATACATATACATATATATACATACACCTACTCGTACACGTTTCTGCTCCACACACCTACTCCCACAACTACACAAGCTCAAAAGACCGATCCAGCCAATTCCCCCCTGAATCCTCGCCGACACGACTATTCCTCTCCCGCCTAAACACCGGCTTCAGCCAAGTTCTCTGATCATCCTTACCCGGAAACGCCGCGGCAATCGCCCCGACAGTCTGCGGATCAAACACCGCATTCCGCGCAATCATCTGCTCAATCGCCCACCTGCAGCGCGGATCCCCGGCCTCGGCCGTCTTGCGGACCAAGAAGCGCCAGGTGCCCGGGCGAGGCTCCCAGTCGCGGCTGAGCATCTCGTCGAAGTAGCTGAAGGCGGCATCCCAGGTGTCGGGGCTGTGCAGGTGGACGAGCACGAGGCGGTCGTAGGTGAGCAGGTTGGGCTGGAGACCGTTGTCGATCATATACTGCGCGAGATAGGTGGCGATCTCGCGGCGGGTATTGCGGACGCAGCCGCGGAGGAGGATGTTGATGGTTGAGGTCTCGGGCTTGCCGCCGGTGCAGATGTCGGGGAGGAGGGACCAGAAGTGCATTGCGTCTTCGAAGCGGTTGAGTTGCACGGTTGCTTCGATGATGACGTCCATTGCGGGGACGGGGATGGGGGCGCCGCGGAGCTGGATGCGGCGGAGGCAGTCGATTGCTTGGTTGGGGCGGGCGGAGTTGGAGATGAGGTATCGGTAGAGGGTGCGGGTGCAGGAGGCGTCGATGTAGACGTGGGCGTCGGTCATGATGCTGAGGACGGACAGGGCGGTTTCGAGGTCGTGGGCGGCGAGGTAGGCATCGATGAGAAGCTCGTAGTGGGAGCGGTCGAGGACGACGTTGCGGGCGGAGAGGAGGCGGAAGACGTCCGTGGCGAGCTCGACGTCGCCGGCGCGCGAGGCGGTCATGAGGACGTTGAGGCAGATGCCGGTTGGGGGCACCATGTATGCGGGCTCGACGCGCTTGCGCCAGACGTATTTGACGGCGTCGTAGTGGCTTTGGGAGCTGGCGGAGTCGAGGAGGTGCTGCCACATGTTTGCGGAGATGGGGTAGGTGCTGCTGTTCTCGCGCAGTTGGAGGATGTGGAGGGCTTCTGTGATGTTGTTCGGGGTGCATTCGGCCATTATGTAGTAGAGCATGTCGTGCAGCCACGGCTCGACTGGGGTGCCGCCGTCGACCATGGCCTCCATTCTGTCCATGGCCAGTTCGAATTGCCTGTCCTTGATCAAGCTCGCTATGACACTGTGTTGCCCGAACTCGGACAGTACGTACCATTTCGAGTCCATGTGTTCGAGCATAAGTGTAAGGAGATTGTAGTCTGGATGCACCGACAGCACCTAGTTGTTAGGTTGTCAGCATCATATGTCTCCAAGGTAGGCAATCTTTCATAGACGTACTTCCAACACATAATGGCATATTTCTTCGTCGAGTTCAATGCCCTCGTCTTGCATCTCAGTGATGATCTCTGCCAGCATAGCCGCACCTCCTCTTGTTGCACTTGAGCATGCCCGTATCATAGCACTATACAGCTGTCGGTTGGGTTTTTCTCGACATGTGACCACAAGATGCTCGACGATGTACCAGACAAGTCCCGGATCCGAACGTGCGGCCTCCTTCGCCAGAAGTTCGTAGAGAGCTGGAACATCTGCCGAGTCGTCCTTTGGTATGATTTCCAGGAGCAATCTTTTCTGTACTAGTGGTGTATGTTTCGGGGGAAAATACCACTTGGGCGCAATACCATGGTAAGTACCAGTGGTCCGTGGACTTGAGTAATCGGACCCGATCCTGCGAAAAACCAGGTGCTGCGACTGAGAGGGTTTTTCATTATGGATGCGAGAATCGTCGTCGGACGCAGTTGAGAAAGTTACTCGGTAGAACGAAAGGATGCGTTTACGACTGGGTATCCGCGGGCGCGTTGCGGAGAATCGAGGGTAAGCTGGGCACAGACACTGCCATAATCCATCAGCTATGAATGCGCGCGCGGCCATGGTGAGGCACGACGCGACCAGGAACGAATATGCGTGTTCGAGATAGAAGATGGAAGTTGACAAAACTCCGTCCGGTGTTTTTCCGCGCCGTGGTGGAAGCTAGCGGAGCGGAGAGCGGAATATCGGACCATCCTTGGACGTTTATGATGGAATGAAACAAATCCCCTCCTGCTGCCACCACACCATCTGATTTGATGCATTGGTGTATCACTGCTGTATAGAGCAGGACTAAGTTGTTCACATTGTTCTCATTGACATGTCATCATCATATACGTATCATCAAACTACGGGGGTATACGGGGCTGGGCCAGTGATCATTCATCTACGGCGCATGGCTTTTGGAAAGCCAGGTTGATCCTATTTCTGTACCCGCGTTTGGCGACCGCTTTCCTTGGGCAAGGATATCATTTACCCTGTTCCATCCAAGGTGACTACACCATGGTGTAGTCCTCCATAGGTCTTGTCGCACGCGTTTTCTTAACCAGGACAAGGGCCATGTACAGCGACTGCACCTTCCGTCTTATTTTATTGATGGGACTGACATTTGACATTCAAATGCTCAAGCTCCTCGACCCCGGCCTCTTCCTCCACGGCCACCTCGGCCCATCCCTCGTCCACGATCTCCCCGGTCTCCGTGACCACCACGATGACCAGCTCCTCCGCGAGTTGAGCGTTGCGCTTGCTCGGCAGCTTGTATTTTCTTCAGATCGTCCATGATTGAGTCCTCCACTCGCAGGAACTTGATCTAGCCGCAGATCAGCGTACGAAATCCAGGAATGGTGGAACTAGATACCGTGTTTCCTCTAACATAAGCTTCTGGTAGCCTGAAAAACGTCTCTCCATCTTTGCTTGTCGACACGACTTCTTTCAGAGTCAAGTTCATCCATGTGTCGCATGCTTCCAGGTGGCCTGTGAGCGACTCGCCATCTTTGAGCTCGACTAGCACTGAGCGACCCTTTGCGGCGTTGAGGAGACCGAGCGGAAGCTGTGGTGGAGAGAGGTTAGCGTTGGCCAGTTGAGATGCAGGACAGCCATACCATGCTGAGGAAGCTAGAGTGTGCGATTCCAAAAGTGGGCGACGAGCGTTTGAGTGGTGAGCTGGTGAGCCGGTGCGCGTAATTGACGTTCAGGCAATGTACTGTATCTAACTGTGATTATTACAATAAGACCCCAGCTACAGTGTATTGCGGTGGCGGATGAACGTCGGCGGATCTCCAGCGCCGCAAGAATACTTACTTACTTAGTACTGTACTGTACCTGACTGTACCTTTGGGGGGAGGTATTTAGCGTGTCGGGGGCGGCTGTTTGGCGTGTTGGAGCCCCGAAGAGCCCTAAAAAGTCCGAAAACAGCTGCCCGGACTGCCCAGAGGCCCCCAAACTCCAGCTGGTTTTGGGGGCTGTTACTGTTACTACTACTACTGGTTACTGCTGCTGCTGCTGCGCCACGCCACGCGTTCTCAATTATTGCTGCCTGGATGCTATCTGGAGACACTTTGTCACTTACTCTCGTCTCTATCTCCACTCTACTTGTCACCTCAGGCGCTCTGGCTACTGGGGACATTCTGGGAGACACGATAGTACTCCGTTTCTTGGTTCTATTCGTTTTGTTCATTCGTTTGCGCGAGCTATGCGTTTCTCCGTAGCATGTCTCGTGGCTCTTCCAGCTGTCATCTATGCAACTGTCATCCCAACTTCTCCAGACTCGCAGAACCACCACGTACACTCGAACGGCCCTGCACGGCCAGAAATAATCAATCTTGGTATATACTTGCCTGATCTTTTGCACTTGAGAGTTTTGGCTATGCTCACACAAACTCAGAGCTTACACACAACCATCCAAAGGCGCTCTTTAAGGTCCCGTGCAATGGAGGCTGTCTTGGCATTGAGGATGAGGATGACGACGCTCTGGTGCGTAATATACACATATATATTCACCATGTCAGGCAGCAACATTTTTGACCTTCTAACATCTTTTAGCTTTTTGACTTTCAAGCATTCCCTTCCAAAGAGCCGTGTGGTGTGGCCAACGTCACTGTCAACGGCCATTCCCTTACCCAGGCCTGGAACGGGACTCACGCTCTTGGAGCCGGCTCTGTTCATTCGTTTCCACTGTCATCCTTGACACCACGCCACGAATTGGGTCTCTCCTGGCATTCATCTTGCGTAAATGAATCAATAGCAAACCCACATCGAGCAGCAACTGCGCAGGTCATTACAGTTCTTCTTCAGAGCATAGATGGGAAATCGATAGAACAATCTTCAGGCTTCACAATCTCGTTCAAGCCTCTCTTTCCCCTTGAGCTCTTACGTCTCTCCTCGACTCCTGACTTCGCAGCCACCGAACCACAATACGCACAGTATTGGAGAGATCCACCGGCCCATCTCCGTCTGACCTCACGGCCTTCTCCTGATCTACCAAGCTCTGAGAATGAGGAGAACCCTTCGTCAGCAACTAACACTGACCCTGTCCAAGAGCTGAGGCGTCTTGAAGCCGAAGCACTCCGTATCAACGAGCTAATCGAGCAGCAAAAGTCATTGATCCAGGCACTCAGACAGGACGAATCCAATACGTCTGTTGATGCTCCAACATGTCTTGGCATCAAATGCACACTGAACAACATTGTCAGCAAGGCCAAAGACGCGCTAGAGGACATCTACATGTCTATCCGCATCGCGCCCTTCCAGGGAATCAGGCCACATCAAGTAGCGTTTGAGGACCATAAGCCATCTAGCGAACTCTTACCGTCCCCCACAACTGACAATACTCATCATCCTTCATCTACGAGATCACTCACCTCAGCTGACTTGCTGACCTCTACATCCTCAACTCATTCCGCCGATGACGGGCAGGAGTGGGTTCCTCTTCTAGGCGATACCCCATCAGACGCGTCAGGTAGTTCCAACATCGACCCTTTGTCCATAACCCTCAAGATCGTCGGGGCCGTCACAGGCCTGACATGTATCTACATATGCTTCCGTCGAAGCCGCTGTTGCAACCCACGCGCTCAAGCCGAACGTCGCGCAGAACAGGAGGAACGCGCCACCCAACGCGCCTACCGCAGAGCCGCCCGCAAGCACCGTTTCCAACAATGGTGGGCAGCCTGGACCGGCCGCCAGCGAGATCACCAGCGCATCACCGACTACGAAGAAAAGCGATCTCTGATCCGACAACAGGAGGTCATCCTTGAGTCCGCCATGCAGGACGAGATTAGAATGCTACGCGCCGCGCACGATGCAGTAAACTCCATCTTTCATACCACCACCCGCGCCTCCCGCCATTCCCCTCACGCAACCTCATCCGCCGTCCCCATCTTCCCCCACTCGACACGCCATAACATCACTCCTTTCGAACGTCCATATTACCACGATTCAGAAGAGCCCTGGCACCGCGCCCCAAGGAGCCGCACCGACAGTCTCCCAGACTACAGAAGCGACGCCGGCAGCTCACAGGTCATCACCGAGCCCCCCGCCTACTCCGACGACGAAGGCGATCTCATCACGAACGGCTTCAGCGGTTACAGACCGCGGAGCGGCACTCTTGGCAGCGACGATAGCACCAGCTTGCCGTCGTCTCCTACTGCGCGCGAGCATCACCACCGACGCTGGACGCCCGGGAGTAGCGTTGTGTCGACGAGTCCGCGGCCGAGTCAGGAGACGATGCGGTATCTTTGAGCTTGGTTGAGGTTTGCGTTTTGAGAATCATATAAGCGTCTGGTGTTTTGGGGAACTGGAAGTCGCGTCGTTTCGCTTTGGTTAGCTATTTACAGGGGAGGGGGGTAAGACATATTATCACTTGTGCGGATCTATAAACCTGGCGTTTTCTTCTCTTTTGGGTGGGACGGGGAGTTGCAAGGCAGGGGCGATCTGAGCGGATAACATGTATGTAATATGTCAGAAGACGAGAGTGCATGGGAAAAAACGCTCCGTAGTTTTGGTGTTTTTTTGGTTTTGGTTTGGCGTTTGTCTACGATGCCAGCTTTCTTTGGCTGGGTTGGCTGCTTTCTCGGTCTTGTTGGTGGGTGTATGCATGTATGCATGTATGTATGTATATGTGTATGTATATGTATACATTCACGCGGACGCAGAGGTAATATATATCATATTATCACATAGCATGGCATAGCATGTCTTGTCAGCAGGCGCATTGACATATATGCTACACATATTCGACACGTCTTTCTCTATAAGAAAAAACAAAAGAACAAGATATTAGCTGCAACAACGTGTTTCACACAATCTTGTTGCCACGGTCCTGGTACATGCATACATACATACACACTGAGCGAGGAATCCCATGTCTGTATATAGATACATATTCCTACGGAATCATAAAAAGATACAACGTTTTGTCTAGCGCCCGCTAGCGCCCTCACCAAAACCACGACGAAAAAACCACCTTTTGCGACATATTAAATTAACTAGGGCCTAATTCAAAAATCTGGTCCCTAGTTTTATAGCCCTGCCTGCGACGAGTATTTTCATATACTTTTTACCCTCTGCAGGGCTATACTCACGGACGAGATAGGTTTACAAGCCTCTGGTGTCGCGTTTGGTGGCAGGTTCAAGAGTTGAAAATTCGTATGTCTTGGCGTGGAGTATTAATCTTCCGGCGTGCCTAAGGCCCTTTTTTTTTTCTCTCTTCTATCCTCTTCCCCTATTCTCTTCCTCTATATATCTACTATGCCGCCGCAAACAAAGAGAAAGAATACAAATATTCAAAAGTTACAGCAACATGTATTACTATCTCTACCAGCCTCCTTACAAAGTACCAGCTCTACGACAGACCAGGATACTCTACACCAATTTCCACTTATATCCTCCCAAGTCCCTTTATTACGGCAGCATTCACGCCAACTTCTTCCCTCCAGTCCTCTACAACATCGAACTATTATCCCCTTTACACCCCGTCCTCCGCGACAGTCGTATCTTAAGAGCCAGAGCCGCCAACGTCGTCGCCGACTCCATAATGCCTTCCAATCATCACCCTACCACATCGCAAGCAATCCAAATACCCCCCAAACAACCCCATACCACGCTAATAGCCTTCCATATACACCACGGCGCACTCTCTTTGGCGTACACCCAGCCAGACCTCAATCTATTCAAAAGCCAATTCAATTCAATCTGCGACAGTCCCGGACAATAGGTAGTTCTATAGGTAGATTAGCAAGTATTACGATAGATGAATACCCACCAGACGACGTGTTTAGAACTCCTTCTATACCACAGTCAGGACTAACGCTCGCCCTACGACAGCCACCTTTAGTCGTAGAGGAAGACTCCTCCCTAGACCCCCTACAGCAGACACCACGAAGTCGTTCGCGCAGAGAGAGTCGAATCGTCGCAATGCAGGAATCGCCGTCTCGACGACGGATACCGCCTATCCCTTACCAGCAGTCGCGTTATGACCAGGACTCTTCCTTAGATGCTCTCCAGCAAACACCACAAAGTCGTTCCCAGGTAGAGTATATCGTAAGGCCAGCGTCGCCGTCTCAGCAACGTGTACTCCGTACCCTACGCCAACGGTTACGTCGTAATCAGGAGTCTTCCTTAGACTCCCTCCAGCAGATACCGCAACCTCAATCCCAGGTATACCAAATGCCTATGCGTCAGCGTCGCGAAGTGGTGAATAATCGAGTACTATACTATACGACAGGTACCTACTACCATAAACCTAGGCCAGCTACCCTATGCGCCCGTATCACCCACCCTATCACAAGTGACTTTCGGCATATTCTCTGCCGTCCAAGTACGTCGTGTAGGTTCTGTGATGCCTCCTTCTGGCGTGAAGAGGTTCCAGCGACGAGGGTAAATGGGGAGATTCGGATGCCTTGCTGCGGCAATGGTAAAGTACAGATCCCAGTACTACCTGAATATCCCCCCGTCTTACGCGAGCTTCTCTTACAGACACGACAGACTCGGAATAGTACTACTGTTTGGGACTACACGACAGAGAAGTTCCGACAGAGTATACGACACTATAACCAGTCAGTGTCATTTGTTTCTGCGAAGATCAACATTGAGAATGGCGCACTACAGGATGCTCTCCCAAGGAATAGCCATCAAGGCGTGTATACTCTGGTCGCAAAGGGTGAGCTTCTCCATTTTATAAGCAACCTACGACCAGACCACGACGACCCGAAGTATGCACAGCTATACATCTACGATAACCAGACTGAGCAGGGTAGGCTACGTCGTGCTGCGTTTCAGAATCTCCACGACGATATTTTACGACGCATTGAGGAGGTTCTCTACCGTATAAATCCGTTTATCCAGACATTTCGTATGAATGCGCAAACACTACGCGACCAGCCTGCCCTTGGTCTTAGTATTGGTATTATTGAAGACCACGACCACGACCCAAGGAGATGGAATACACCAAACTGCGACGAGATTGCAGGACTCCTCCCAGTTGGGCCGCAGGGTGAGCCAGTTGCGGAGCAGCGTGATGTTGTGCTCCGATACATAGATGGTACTCTACGCCAGATGAGTGACCTCCATGCGACATATCTCCCAATGCGCTTTCCACTACTCTTTCCGCATGGGTCGCTAGGGTGGAACTGGAACTACCCTGCGCACCAGAATCCCTATTATCCTCGAGGCGCAGGCCGCCGTGAGCAGGCTATAGCTATTCCAGAGAGAGGTCGTGGTCGAGGTCGTGGTCAAGGTCGTGGTCGTGGTCGTGGTGATCGTGGTCGTGGTCGTGGTAGTCGTGCTATCGAAGATGAGCAGGCTCCAGTCCAAAATATCGCTACTAGGCGTGGATCTCGGCTTGGCCGTCGTGGGCATGAGCAGGAGCGTGTTAGCCAGCAGATGTGGTGGAACTGCTTCCTACAGCGCCGACCTAATTCTCTTAACCCAGTACTCCATGCTGGACGCCTATTCCATGAGGTCGTAATAGACGCATGGGCGTCAATCCAGGGAAATCGCCTTGCCTGGTGGCAGTAAAACCAGAGTAAGGTCCGTCGTGCACACTTTACTGGGCTCCTAGAGGCGCTTGGAAACTCTGATGTAACTGGTCGTGAGCTGGGAAGTACTATCGTGCTTGGGAAGACTTTCCATGGCGGGCCTCGGTTTATGCGAGAGCTATATTTTAATGCAATGGCTATGGCGGCGTATAGTGGGCCGCCAGAGTTCTTTATTACCATGACATGTAACCCAGCCTGGCGTGAGGTAATAGATGAGCTGGCGCCAGGAGAATCAGCAACAGACCGAATTGACCTCTGCTGTCGCGTTTTCCATATAAAGCTGGCGCAGCTCCTACACGACCTAACGAAGAGCCATGTCCTTGGGAAGTGTGTCGCGTACTGCTACTCTGTTGAGTTTCAGAAGCGTGGACTACCACATGCCCATATTCTTATTATTACGACACCAGATGATCGCGCCACTTCTATCGAAAAGATTGACGCCGCTGTATGTGCGGAGCTCCCAGACCCAAGCTCTGATCCAGTACTATTTGGAATCGTCTGTCGTACTATGCTACATGGGCCTTGCGGCGACGTAAATCCGTTAAGCCCATGTATGACGACAAGTAAGAGACATCCTGGTCGCCGTAAGTGTCGCCATCGGTTCCCCTTTCCATATACGAATGAGACGTCGCTACCAGTCGGGAAAGAGCCATCCTACCGGCGTCGTGCTGGCGCATATACCTACCAGAAGAATGATAATCAGTACATCTACTCAAGTCGGGATGTCGTGCCATATAATCCTTACCTTTCAAAACGGTATAATGCGCATATCAATATCAAGTCGTGCCATGGTATGGACGTGTTTAAGTACGTATTCAAGTACGTATATAAGGGCCCAGATATGGCAAATGTCCTTATACAGCGCGACAACCTGAATCCTTCTAGGTCGCACCTAGACCTAGGGCAGCAGGTACATATAGGTGGTGTACGGCATCGCGGCCGTGGTAATAGTCGTGCTCGAGCTGGTCGTCAGCAGCAACAGAGTTATCGTAGTACTGGCGCAGAGTATCCTCCCCAGGATCAGATTCTT
Source organism: Pseudovirgaria hyperparasitica (assembly GCF_010093815.1). NCBI lineage: Eukaryota > Fungi > Ascomycota > Dothideomycetes > Acrospermales > Acrospermaceae > Pseudovirgaria > Pseudovirgaria hyperparasitica. The sequence goes on from NW_022985550.1 coordinate 2,007,520, forward strand.
GATGAGACAAAGGTCTTTGTTAACGCACGCTATCTCTCTGGCTGCGAGGCTATCTGCGGCATTATGAGTCTACCATCCCACGGCCAGTTCCCCCCTGTACAGGTACTTGCCGTGCATGAGGAGGATCAGCAAATGGTTGTCTTCCAACACAGCGACAATGACTTACCAGGGAATATATCTATCCCGGCGCGGGCTGGGAATACAATGCTAACTGAGTTCTTTGTCGTAAACCAGCAGCGTGCTATCGCAGGGCTACCACGACTCTATTACATAGAGATTCCCCAGTATTACACCTGGATCCAGGATAAGGCATGGCGCGAGCGACGCGGCAAGTTCTCGATTGGTCGTCTACTCTGGGTGCCGTGGACAGCTGGGGAGGTATTCTATCTACGAACTCTGCTTCTCCATGTCCCTGGGCAGGTATCATTCGACGACATAAGGACATATAATAGTATAGTATATCCTACATACCGCGACGCATGTGCTGCACGAGGACTGCTTCATGATAATGGTGAATACCGGCTGGCGCTTGCAGAGATTATAGGTACTTGGCCTGCAGCAGGCCTACGACAGACATTTGCTATCATGGTACAAGCCAACGACCAAGGTAGTAATCGAGATCTCTGGGACCAGTTTAAGGATGCCCTTAGCGACGACTGTATCCACCAGCTCCGTGAGTACTTCCAGGTCCCTGAGCCAACAGTCGCACAGCGATATGAGCTAGCACTCTGCTATATTCGCGACTATCTCCAGCATATGGGAACGGATATGAACCGTGTCGCACTCCCTACGCCAGCCTTTGATTGGCTCTGCACGACTGCACCAGATGGAAATCGTATCCTTTATGAGCAGATAAACTGGCGTCGTGATGACCTGGCGCAGTTTATTACACAGTATCTCCCTGGTCTGAACCAGGAGCAGCGACATGCATACGACACCCTATTAGGCGCTGTAGAGGCTGGTCGTGGGGGGGTCTTCTTCCTTGATGGGCCTGGTGGAACAGGGAAGACACTGGTACAGAATCTGGTACTAGATACACTACGACTTTCTGGGAAAGTCGCACTAGCAACTGCCTCCTCTGGTATTGCTGCGATTCTTTTACATGGTGGCACGACAGCGCATTCCCGTTTTAAGATTCCCCTCCAGGTGGAGCGCGACACCAGCTGTAATATTAGCGCCAGTACCCATCTTGGCCGTACACTCTGCGCCGCAGATATGTGTTTCTGGGATGAGTGTGTGATGTCGCATCGATATTCTATTGAGGCAGTAGATCGAACAATGCGCGACATCCGTAATCAGGATACAGAGGCGTTTGGTGGTATGGTAATGTGCTTCTGCGGCGACTTTCGACAGACTCTCCCAATTGTCCCACGTGGTACTCGGTCGCAGATTGTCCAATCATGCCTAAAGAACTCATATCTCTGGCCCCAGGTCCATATACTGCGCCTTACTACAAATATGCGTCTTTGGGCGCCTGGGATGACAGAGCGTCGTCGTGATGAGGTAGGGCGATTTGCGGCAAAGGTTCTTGACGTTGGGAATCGCTCTGGCCGTAATGGGTATACCGCTTGGGGTACCCAGCACTTTATACCTGGTCGCAGCCTAGATGTATTAGCAAGCCGAATCTTTCCTACTATACGACAGCCTGGGGGTCTTACCTTAGAGGCCCTCCAATCATCTGCTATTCTTGCCGCACATAACCAGAAAGTAGATGTGCTAAATGAATATCTACTGTCGCAGATACCAGGAGAAGTTACAACCCGATACTCGGTTGACGAACCAAAGGATAATAATAGTGCTAGCTTTACGACACTCGAGCAGATGAACGCATTTAAGGCACCAGGAATCCCACCACATGAGCTGCGACTCAAGATTGGATGTGTCGTGATATTACTACGAAATATCAATCCAAGTGATTGTCTCTGTAATGGTACACGACTTCGAGTACTGGTATTAATACTAGAACTATCACGGCGCAGATCCTCGGTACACGACGACATGGAGAGATAGTCCAACTCCCACGGATACCATTCGTCGCAGAGAAGCTAAAGGATGGGATGGACTTCAAGCGACGCCAATTTCCAGTCAAGCTAGCATTTGCTATGACAATTAATAAGTCGCAGGGCCAGAGTCTTCAGAATGTAGGCCTTCTCTTAGACCCAGAGGTATTTGCCCATGGCCAGCTATATGTCGCTGTTAGCCGCGTTACCAACCCTGAGGGTATCCATATTATCCCACCTGATAATAATAAGTATATGCCAGATGGTATGCTAAGGAACGTCGTATACCCTGAAGTCCTTTCTACCTAGCTACGACGCTGGTCTTGCTCAAACTGCTCTACGATAGTCTTAAGCATTTCCTCCTCTTCTGGTGCTATATTATCCCAGTCGTCCTGTCGCTCTTCACGTAGGCATTGTAGAAACCATCGCCTATATCCGCGACACGAATCATCTTGATCCCCACTCATATTTGAATTCTGTCGCGCTTCCAGTATTTTAATTAGACGTTTTCCTGGGTGCCGCACCTTCCATTTATGTGATATTCTCTTACACCTGTCGCAAAATGTGCTTGCCAGTATATTCATGTGTTTACCACGGTAGTCGAGTCGCGTATCGATTGGTAGGGTTATAATAAGCTCAGGTACTCTACGACGGTCGTAGATGCGGCGATATGCGTAGAGCTACTGAAATCGAGATCGCTGTTGTTTGCGCCAGCGGTAGGGCCAAATAATTGCCATACCTATGTTATAGGATGTCGTAGATTAAGGAAGTTTCTTTTAATTTTAGGTGTTACACGTCGCCGTATAGTGGTAAGATTAATACCCTAAACTATTCTCCTTTAGGTTAGCGCTATATCTCCTAGACTTCACGACTATATAGCTAAAAATTTTAAAATCACGACACTTATCATATACATCTAGACAGAATAGATATTAGAGAAAGAGCTTAGTATTCATCTATGTAGAAGTACAGTCGCAATATAGAGTAGTACCGCCACCACCCCAACCAACCAGCCATGTGGCGACAGTACTATCTACTCAGAGAAACCCTCAAAGTCAGTATCAGCCTCAGCGTCGTTAGCACGTTCCTCCATCTCCTTTGCAAGGTCGCGAAGTTCACGGGCGCGGCGGCGCATGGCCTCAGCATCCTCAGAGTCAACAGCCCAGGCGACAGTCTGAAGATCAGACTTCTTTGCAAGACGGCGCGGCGCAACTGGCCCAGAGGTCATCTTTGCGGCAGACGACTGGCGTGAGTGGGAGGGTCCACCGGCGTGCATAGAAGCAGCAGAAGACTGACGAGAGTGCGAGGCTTTACCGGCGCGGGCAGAGGTCTCAGCTGGCTTTTCTAATTATTGGTTAGAGATCTTTGTCGTAGTATAACCAAAAGAGATATAACTTACTTTCATCAGCTACGAAGGAACAGCGCGACCACTTGCCACCCATACCACAATTAGTACACCCACCACGACCAAATGATGCCTGGAGGCCGGAGGGGGGAATGCGGCAGGACTTGAAGTGGCGTTTGTTCTTACGACAGGTCACACATGCCTTTACGGCAACCTTGGAGCGGACATGGATGAGAGCCGGGTGCCTGAAGTGAGGGCGGCTGAGATCGACCTTATGACGCCTGGTAGATGCGACATCAAGCTGCGCCATCATTGGGATGAACTTCTTGATCTTAGCGTCATTCCCGGCGCGGAAACGCTCCAGATTTTCAACAGTGAGGCGCGCCTTAAAGTTCTTGCGGCCATCAGCTACATAGAGTTAGATAGTCTTCTTACTACGACGGTAGGTTGACTTACGAAGGATCTCTTCATCGTACTCACTATCAATACCTTCATGGGAGCTCTCTGTCTCAGGTGAGACACAGTAGTCGTCGTCGTGGGATTTTGGTGGCTGCTTTGGAGGGCCACGACCACCACTACCGCCACTTCCACTACGACCAGGAGTGCCAGTCGCGTGGCTACCAGGTGCATAGTCAACTGTTGCCATTGTCGTAGTAGGGATTGCTTGGTATAAGGGCCTATAACTTGATATTAGCCGTGTAAGAGTAGAGGAGAAGTTGCTTTAAGGTTGAGAAAATCAGAGGTGAAGATTTTTCACTGCGCCGAGCTATAGCTTCGCTGCGCCGAGCTATAGCTTTACTACGCCAAGCTATAGTAAGAGAGTAGAGTAGGGTATAGAAGGTATAGGAATGAAGTCGTGATAGAAGGGGTAACTTACTTCGTTATTTTAATGATAAGGGCCTTCCTGGCGTAAAGTGGTGATAGTAGTAGCTAAAGGTGAGGTCGTAGAGAGATACCTTTATACTATGTAATATGAGCCCCGGATCAATACCGGCGCCACCTTTAGTCGTAGTGAATAGGATACATTTCTATTATCACTCTATTGTTCTACTAGCAATGACATCATATAGTGTTCTACCGACGGCAGAGAATTTTCTTATTGGCTACTATTCCCTCCCTGCGACGGATAAAGACCATCTATTGGCTATCTACTTATATGTAAGGGATGAGGTTTTAGATATGTCGCCAAGAACTCACGATACTCCAGTTTAGTTATGGCCTAAGGCCGTATATATATCACGTGATATAGTCTCTTTCTAAGACTCCACTCCACGACACCACACTCTATAAGACTCCACTCCACGACACTAATACCTTTAGAACCCTAGGAAAGTAGCCTTGAATTTAAGGCTGCTTGCAGCCTGCCGGCCGCAGGCCACCCTAGTTCCAAAGGAATCATAAAAAGATGCAATGTTTTATCTAGCGCCCGCTAGCGCCCTCACCAAAATCACGTCTAAAAACTCACCTTTTGCCACATATTAAATTAACCAGGCCCTAATTCAAAAATCTGGTCCCCAGTTTTGTAGCCCTGCCTACGACGAGTATTTTCATATACTTTTTATCCTCTGCAGGGCTATACTCACGGACGAGATAGGTTTATAAGCCTCTGGTATCGCGTTTGGTAGCAGCTTGAAAATTCGCACGTCTTAGCCGTGGATTTTCCGGCGTGCCTTAGTGCCTTAGTGCCTTAAATTGAGACTGCACGCAGTCTGCCGGCCGCAGGCCACCCTAGTATATATATATATATATACAAGTCGTACACATGTACATGTATGTACACGCCACAACCAAACGCAGCGACGTCCACACACAATGCATCCTTTTTCTTTCTCAATCTATAACTATCCCTGAGACAATCTTACAGCACTTCTCCTATATATACATACACACACACACACATCCGCCTCCATACACACACACATACAGACAGCCAGAAGATCTAAGCCCCGCCCCCCTTCTACCGCCGCCGCAAGTACCAATTAAACGCAAGCTGACTAGTCTCCATGTTAAACGGGGTGGGCACCTCCGCAATGCCGGCCCGCGCGACCGGATGGCGCAGATAGACGGCCGCGCAGACATTCTGGTTGACCTCGAGGTAGCGCGGGATGAAGGCGAAGGGGCTCATGTAGCGGCGGGGCTGCCAGGGGGTCTTGTAGGGCTTTGATTTATCGGCTGCCTGCTGCTCCTCGTGCGCGTCCTGGATGGCTTCTTGGATGGCTTGCTGGAGGTCTTGCTCTTCGGCTTCGGAGATGACGAGGTTTTGGTCGGTGGTGGTGGTGGAGGAGGTTGATTGATTGTCTGAGTTGGCGGTGGCGGAGTTGCGCGCTTTTGCGGGGGACATTTTGAGCTTGAGGGCTTCCATTTGGGCGACTAGGTCGTTGATTGTGGTGACTTGTTGGTGTTCTGCGGTCTTGCTGCTGCGGGAGAGGGTGCGGGAGACGAGTTTCTTGAAGGCGCGGATTTCTTGCTTGGTTTTGCCGGAGAGCTCTCTGGTTCGTGGGCTGGAGGCGATTTCCTTGGCGGCTGCGAGGATGGCTTTTAGGCGTTTGTGTGTGTCGGCGGGCGTGTCTGCTTCTTCTTCGTCTGCGTTCTCGGATTCGGGCTGGGTTGCGGCGGATTCAGAGGTTGTGGTTTCTGGTGATTCCTCTGCTGCTGCTTCTGCTTCGGCTCCTTCGTCTTGTTCGGTCTTTGTGGCGTTCTTGCTTCCCCGGGTCTTGAATGCTGTGACTTTTCTGCTTTTCATTCGCTGTCGTGTCCGGTGGTTGTTGACTTTCTTCGCGCCGGTCGCGAACATGACGCGGTCTGGTTCCACCTGGAACATGTCGCCCGGGTTGAGCAGGTAGCTGGGATGCCTGAACTGTGGCAGGCGTCAGTAGAATCGATGACTACGACGAATATCCACTTACGGGTTTGCCATTTACTTTAACATAGCCATGTACCACAAACTGTCTCGCTTGTCTGACACTGCTTGCAAACAACGCTCTCCAAATTGCCATATCCAGACGTCTTTCGATGGGGAAATAAGTCATCTGCATGTAAGGCGTCGTCGAATCTAGTATTTTATTGTCCTTCCGGGAATCTGAGCTTAGACCAGAGCCACGACCCATTGCTAGCTCGGAGCCGTCGTGTTTGGCCATGTATTTCGGATCCATGCTGACCACGGCCGGAAGCTTCTTGCTGAACATGCGTTGCCATTTCTTCTCGCGAATCACCTCCCCGTGGTACGCTCGCGTCGCCTTCTTCGCAGCCCATTTCTGCTGGAAGTAGGTCCTAGAAGCTTCGTTCGCCCGTCGATTGCGGTCAAGATTGAAGAGTGTATATTTGTTCCAATCCGCTCGGATTTTCTGTTTGCAGATAATAGAGTCAGCCTTGCCAATTGAACATGAAGACAAAGAAAAGAAAACAAGAAGAACAGAGCTAGCATACCGCCGCTTTCAGGCTTCGAAACTTCTGCCGGGACATTATTGACGGTGTTGGGGATGTGGTCGCATGGGGGCATGGGTCACGGCCAAAGGAGATGTTCTTGACAAAATCCGTAAATCAGGAAAGGCGTCCGTGCACTTTCTAGTCCACGCCAAGCTTACCGCCCGCCCGCAATTTCTTTGCGCGCGCATGCGATGGAGCGGAGCTACCTGTGCAATTATTTCTTGCGGTTTTCACTTTTGCAATCTTCGTTCACTGCATTCTCGCACACCTGTGTTCACGACACAATAGCTGCGATTCGGACCTCTTGCTATTGAGGATCAACCATCGCCATATATATAGATTGCATGCGCCTCGCATATCTCGCAAGATTTTCGCCTCATCTGCACCCCCACCTGCATCCAATCCAAGCCTTCTTAGACCTTTCTTGACGATCAACAGCTTTCGCGACCTCCTACACCTTAACGTGCACTTTCCTACCTCCAACTGAACGTTTCGAACAGCAAATCCCCACGTCAATCGTCGCTGCTGCTGTCGCAATGGCTGATATTAAAGCTCAAGAGGCACCCCTCGCGCACACTGCAGCGGAGGCTCCTGCAAGCACGGAAAAGCCTGAGTCAACCAGTGTTGAGTCTGGCACGCAAGAGAAGGCATCAGAGGCCGCTACTGTAAAGTCGGATACGAACGGCACTACCGATGTCAAGAGTGAGCTGTCTGAGTCATCAAAGTCATGAGTCGTCATTAACACGCTACAGCCACCTCAAACGAGGCTTCCAAACCCATTGAGGAATCAAAGAATGGCAGTGCCCCCGAAGACTCTGCTACCAATCCAGATGACGCGGATAAGCCCCAGAAGTCGGTTGAGCCTGCTGAGAACAAGGATTCCAGCAACGGCAAGCGAAAAGGTCGGCCCAACGGCAGCAAGGCAGACTTCAGCCAGCTTCCCCAATCCAGCGACCCTGACGAGATTCGCCGACAGGTCGAATTCTACTTTTCCGATTCAAACCTTCCGCAGGACAGGTTTCTCTTCAACCGAATTGAGGGCTATAAAAACAAGCCCATCGACATCAAGGTCGTCGCAGATTTCGGCCGTATGAAGCGCTTCCAACCTTATACTGCCGTTGTCGACGCTCTGAAGGAAAGCAAGGTACTCGAGGTCATCGAAGGCGAAAAGATCCGTCGCCGGGAACCTATTGATGAAGCCTACGGAACCGAACTTTCAACCACCAACCCTGAGGGTGGTCCTGCTGGAAAGGCTGCGCAGATTTGGAGTGATAAAACTATGCCACGCAGCGTCTATGTAAAGGGCTTTGGCTCTCGGAATGAGAATGCCACGACCCAGATCGACCTTGAGAAGTTCTTCGATACATGGGGCCCGATTAGGTCCGTTCGCCTTCGTCGTGGTGGAGACAGGGGCTTCAAGGGCAGCGTCTTCGTCGAATTCGAGGATGAGAAGGCTCAGCAGGCCTTCCTTGCCCTCGACCCAAAACCGAAGTACAACGGCGCTGATCTTCTGATCAAGTCGAAGAAGCAGTACTGTGACGAGAAGGTCGAAGAGAAGATTGCGAATGGCGAGCTGGACCGGGACGACGTCAACAAGCAGAACAAGGGCGGCAACAGAGGTGGCAGGGGTGGTAACAGAGGAGGTAACAGGGGCGGTAACAACCGCAATTCGCGAGGCAACGGGCGGGGCAATCGAGGATCCGGACGTCATGGCCGAGGCGGGGGCAGAGGCCGCGACGACAACAGGGGCTCAGGCCGAGATGGAAATGATGGCACGTCGAAGGGAAGTGAGAAGATGAATGTTGATCAGAAGGCGGCTGAGGCCAAGAGCACCACTGAGAATGGCCAGCAAAATGCTGTGGAAAAGGACACAACCAGCAAGAAGCGCTCTGCCGAGGATGACGCCGGGCCTGACGGTGAAGCCAAGAAGACAAAGAGTTCATGAGCCGTTCTACACATTCACAGAGCAATTCTTTCTCTGGGGCTTTGTAAGCATATGTTGCCATACCTGAATGCATTTACGGCGCTGGCGTTATTGGAATGTTGTGCGGGTCGGCGGTATGGATATTCCAAACCAAAAAAGTTGTTGCTCTGCGATATTGTATTGTATATAGTGTCCACCATCATAGCTCCCACTGTTGTCCAGTGGCAATCACTTACAGTATATTTGGGACATGACCACTTCCTCCAATGTCCCGTATTTTTAAGTGATGTTCGTCTTGGTCCTAGTGGAACAGTGTGAAGCGCATCTCGTTGTAATCAAGTGAGCCTACTAAATTCTATGATCCGAGACTACGTACTACATAAATCTCATCTAAGCCACGCAGGAATCTGTATACCTGCCTCTGCGTCCGATTAACCCAAGGGTCAACTAGCGCTAGATGGTTATTCTAGCTCCGTGAATGCAGCTTGATACGTCAGACCTCTCGACTGCTGCAGCAGGAGTCCACATCGATTGAAGACAACTTGAGCCACAAGCAGCACGTAGCCTCTCTCGTAAGTGTCCATATTTCTATATCTCAGACGCAAAAAATGCCGTCAACAACGTCGCAAAGCCAACGGACAGGGGTCTTACTGGCTGACGGACAAATCGGTCGACCAGTCAGAGCGCACCCCCGGTTCAACGTTCATCCGCGCCGTCCAACGACAACCACTAAGGTCCATGCTTTTGCCCATGTTTCCCAAGCCTGTGTGACCGCTCATCGCAACACGTATGGTGCCAGAGAGATCTTCATGTATGGCAGACGGACATGGAGACATGGTTTCTGTATGTGTAAACTAGATGACAGTATAATGCATGATGCCTGGTGCGGCTTGTGTGTACTGGTTGACATCTTAACGCGTTCTTGTTGTTGCTGTTGTGACACGCCTCGGATTGTATAACAGGACAGGTTAAGATTTCGTCTGGGTAGGAGGTAGGTCTTGCGATCGCAGGTAGGTCTTGGGTGAGTGTCATTATGACCTTTTAGACTTGGTGCTAATGTTTCTTTCAGGTCCTTGATGATCATTTGTTGACATGATGGTTGATCTGTATCCCGGTCACGACGTCGAAGGTATGTACCGTTGGCGGACTGTCCCATGGTGTCTGACTACGGCATATGTCGTGCTTTGGTACGGGCTGCATTTTATGTCGAAGGTCATGCATGGAGTAAAGTAAGAGCAGTGTATGAGATGGCGAATTGGAAAGGGGTTATGACGGTGTCTGGAGCGCAACCTATCCGTCTGGAGTTGATGTACTCCCACGAACTGGTGCGTTCATCTGGAGGACCTCGATCGTGGCAGCCGCCTCTATGGACGACTGCCCCCGATCGAGTAGAGCACTTAGGGGGCATAGCCCAGCTAAAAAGGTCTCTCGGGGGGCTCAGTCAGCGCATTGCTGCCCCCTCGCCAGTCAGAGCAGTTGGACTCGAGATGGCCAGCCGAGACATTTGTGGCACCCGCGAAACATGGCTGCCTCAGACCGGATCTACGCCCATGACCGGGCCTTACGCAGGCACTCGACACAATGCCCTTCTCGATACACAATTGTCTACATGGTCTCCATAGCACCTGAGGCCTTTCGTCAATCGGCTGAACTTGGTGCTGTGGTGCATATCTGGCAAGATCATCTGTATGGTTTGGTGGTAGGCTACAGAGATATAAGTGGTTCCTCCTCTCTTTGCGGCCGACCCACTGCCTATCTATCGTAAGATATGATGACTGAGCGCGCTCACTGCACATGTGACTTTCCTGCGGCTTCCGGCAGGCCAGAGTTTACCCGATCGTAGCTACTTCACTCCAGCGCTCGCTCTTTCACATCATCACACTCTCATCAACCATCCAGACAATCAGCTAAGTACCCAACAACACTTTTAAAAGCTTTAAGATGTCTAACAGGATGGAAGACATCGAGATGATGGCAGGTGCAGGTTATCCTGCCCTGGAGCGTCCTGCTGCGGCGGTGACGCGCCCCCAAAAATCGGTGACCTGGGGGGTCATCGAGACAAATTTTGTCGATGAGTGGGACGAGGAGGTAAGTTCCTGCTCCTTTGAGACATCATATTCTCGATAGCCATTAGAGCTTTCTACGGTTTCTACTGCACTAGCTAACGCAATATTACAGAGGTGGGAGAGGTTGGAGTGGCAGGAGGAGGTGGTGAGTCACACCTAACGCGTACCCACGTCAACAAACAACAGTTCAGCTAACCTCAACAACAGTACGGGTATGCTCTGAGGAGAGCATTCTGGGGTTGGTTGTGTTGTGGGTGGATGTCGTGTTTGAAGTGCTGGTAAGGAGTGAGACTGGCAGGATTTCCTTTGTTTAACTGCATTTCCTTTGTTCACTGCATTTCCTTTGTTTACTGCATTTCCTTTGTTCAACTGCATTTCCTTTGTCAATACCCGCTGGCCGGGTCGGATATCTTTTTGTCATATAGCTGTACATAGCGGAGTCTCAAGTCCTCTGCGCGGCCTCCTCGTGGCGACTCTGGAGACTCCAGTGACCTTTAAAGGTCCTGGTGAGCTGACAGCGCAAGAGGCATCTGTACATAGTGAGGTCATGATCACGTAGATAGAGAGAAACGTGACTTTCCCGCGTATCGCAACGCAGTTTCTTCGGTCTTAACATTCCATATCTTACCTTGTCTCTTGAAGTGAGAGAATATTAGAGTTGAGACCATGATCCAATATTACATACCCATTGTGCTCCCCGGCTGATCTCTCTTTTGGGTAGCGACGATATGCGTGCTTGTTGTCGTCACCTTCGAAGCTATGCAGACGGCATAACACAACATCTTGTGTTCATCTCCAGCTTTCTCGCAGTTCTTCTACCTGCCAATACCTACTTACTATGTACCCGGTACGTGGTTTCCAAGTTCTCTTCACGCCTCTCATGAAAATCTATCGCCTCCCAACACACCGCAACTTGAATTCACAAGTTAGCAATACCATACCTTCTCCTTCCAATCACACTACCATCTGATTTCGCAGGAAATGCTAACCATGCTTATACCTAGCCATCAGACCTTCACGCTGCTTCGTCTATCGCACACATCTAACTCCCTCCTTCCGATCGTACTATACTACTATCCCGCTCGCAGATCGTCCTTTATAATCTCTCTCTTACTGTAAGTTTATAATGTTGTTCTACCTGGGGTAGTAGGATAATATTTTGTCTCTGTCGACCTCATACTGTTTTGGGTACTTTACATTTGGGATATGTTTGTCATTAGTATACTACGGCTCGGTTTCTAGAGCTGGGTATAGTTAATATGTATGTTGCTGGAGTGATACACGCCTGTTTTGCTTGCTGGGTATGGTAGAAATATACTGTGGTAGTATATCATGGGCTTGTTGTGCTAGGTAGGTATACTGAATATACACGCTGCTAGTACAATTTCGACCTGTGTTGCCAGCTTAATATACTACATCTATGCCTTGCTAGTACACTCTAGCTCTATTTTATCCACTAAATACATCGAAAACACACGCTGCCAGTATAGCCTTACTCTTTTTCTCCAGCTTCAAATATCGAATACACGCTCTGCAAACACATCGTCAAGCTGTTTCGTCCGCTCGATACGTCAACTTTGCACTCTTGAAACATGAAGTTAAGCTGTTTCATTCGTCCGATACATCGAAAACACACGCTTCCAATCCACTACGTCGTCCTTTCACCTCTTTACAATATCCCCTCACCCTGTTTGTTACCAGACCATAAATCTCACTCAGTGCGACAACTACCGCCCAAATGTCAGCATTGTCGATACTGACAAAAAGCCAGATCTAGCCACTCAACGCGACGATCATATGCACAACTTAGAAACCACCTCCACGCCCGACTAGCTCACCGACTGAATATCTCCCGGGCCATCCTCACGAATCCCCAAAAATCCTAAGCAAGCCACCACCAAGCACCACTCCGATAAGACGCTCGCTGGTAGTCTGATCAGACGCTCCATCTCATTCACAAATACATGAACGCGTGTAGCCAAGACAGTAGCTATGTCGAAGAGAGCTAGGAAACCATAGAGATGCTGCAGGACAGTACCCCCTCGAGGCTGTCGGTCTTTCTACTTCTCCTGGGCTGCTTCTCTATGAAGCAACCGACTAAAATAGAGAATATGACCTTGGTTACTATGCTATATTAATGAGTCGGTAGGATCGAATGTATATCCTTTTAGGAGATTATGCTTCCATTCTATCAGCTTAATACGTTAATATCTTATGTCTCTAACAACAGACCGTGCCCCTCTTTCGCGGTTAGGTTGGCCTTGATACAACGTTTAGCATTATACTGCCATTCGATCTATAGACCGAGTGAGATTTCGCGTACAATCTGCTACGTCCTACGTATCAACATAACTTCTCTACTTCCAATTAGATCCATCTATATGACTCCGCTAGACAGAACAACGTTTCCTGAGAATCAGTGTATTCTTTTTCTGCGATAAGACATACATACGAAGGTATCGTGTAGAACTTTCAAATATCGTAATTGGCCATGTCTCTTATTTCTCCCATGCTAGAATTCCCGGTCTATTGCCGGCGCCTTCTTATTATGTGGCTAATTCTAAGTCTCTAGAATAATCTTTTCTGGTCGATATCGTGACCGCTACTTATGACTGGCTCTTTAGAGATATTAAAAGTGTAAGGAACTACCTCTCTTCTATCTAAGAATATCATAGAGAGTTAGAGATGAATGAGATATATCGAGAAAGATTCATGTATCGTATTGTAAGCAGGTATAAGAAGACATGTATATATATTATAGCTATAAGTATAGGTACATAGATATATATCTTACTATCTACTCTACTCTACTACTAATAATTTGATATTATATGACTCTACTTCATCTGATTTGCTTCTTACTTAGATCCATATTCTCTAGATAGCGCTAGATGATAATTCAAGCCTGCTAGGTCTATCGAACTTTCATATCCGACTCAATTCATCTCAACTCGATGAAGTCTCTTTATTTGAATTCTCTGAATCTAGCTCATTGCCGCTATGAAACAGAATCTAACAGGTACCATATATGCTATGAAAAAGCGAAGTGACGTGAGCAAGACGTAGCATCTATCCACCATCTAATCGTTATAATCTATCGACCTTAAAAACCTGGTACCCAATGTTTCATCCATGAATTATCTATTCGTGATTTATTCACAACCTTTCTTCTCGATATCCTTCGTCTCTATATTCGTCTATCCAACTCTTTCCGCCTATACGTATATAGATTCCTCCGACATTTCATCCTACGTGACTAGAGAGACTCTCATTTCTCTCTATAACGAAGGTGATTACACCAAGAATAGGACCTAGTAAAGGGTCATATATCACGCACTACGACGACGACGAACGTGAGGATGATAAGAACGGTATTGATTGATAGCTAAGTACGAAAGTAGTCAAGACCCTTCCATCTATACATGACATTAACTGCATAGAAGCATAGCTACGCACACATCTATCATACCTTCCAACGATACTCTTGTACCTCGTCTTTATTTGTTCTAGTTTTATTGTCTTTGGTTTTTTTAATTTCGACTGTCCGAGTACCTAAGAACTACTACCATTGACTAACACCAACATCACCACAACAACACCCACTACCAACCGTCCCCATGTTCGCGCACATATTCCCAATAGACATCATCAATCCCTCATCCCTACTCTCGCAAATCTTAACTCAACGGCCGAATGCAGGCATACCCACCTACACTCATTCACTCTCTCACGCAACATACATCCATGTCAGCCAAAAAGCCAAGAAAGTCATTCTTCCACAACGCCTCAGCCCATCCTCGCACAGAGGGGTCCAGGTTCCTTCCTCTCTCTGCCCCAAAGCGCTACCAAAGCTCTACCAAAGCTCTACCGCACCGTACCGTACCGTGATCTCTCTACGTGCGTACGCACGTACACACACAAACGCCTCGTACCACTAATACACGCCGCCACAAGCCCGTACAGGACAGTGCAACTATTCTGGTCATTTCGCCATGCCGCCATAATAAGCCATGCAGCCTTTTCAGCCACCCGCACCACTACTACTAGTAAGTAGCACCACCAGCGCTAGCACAAACCGTCCAGCCACGTGGCTAGAGTCTATAATAAGCATGCCCGTGTGTGCATCATCATCACTAAGGGCACGGCCACGGCCACGGGGGCGCGTGTGGTCAGTAAGCTCTTGCGTGTTTTGGCCTTTTAGCTTTCTTGGGCTTGGTCGAGGTAGATGGACAGATATGTAAATAAATAAACAAACAAATAAACAGAGAACAAACTGAAGGGTAGAAGGAGGGAAGGTAGAGGGGAATGAACGGATGAATTAAACAAAGGAATGAATAAATAAGTAAGTAAATAAGTAATACAGAGCGAATGAACGAATGAAGAAAAAAGCGATAATAGTGATAATATTCTATTCGCCAAAGTCCTCCGCAAGCAAGTCCCTTCCTACAACCACACATACACCCAAGGCAACGCACATAGCATAGTTACAGTTACATTCTCAAATTCACCTAGTACATGCCTTTCATCTTTTCATCCATCCATCCATCCATCCCATGCCACCACCTAGCTATCAATCGATCCATCCCACCCACATACATACCTCCCTACCCCACCTACACACCCCCAAGAAAGTCTAATTAACAACCAGAAGCCCTTAATCATCACCACCATCAACCCAGCACCCTCCATTAATCTGACTCTAACATGATTAGATACAAAGCCAAGACGAAAAGTAAGACAAAGCGGGGGCGCGGGGAGGGGTAGGTAGGCAGGCGTGTGGGCGGGCGCGCATTCACATCAAACCCACACATAGACCCCCCCCAAAAATGTGGAAATTAAACACCACCGTAGAATACTACACACATACCACAGAACAACGAACAAACGAACAGAGAACAACCCTGTTCTTTTAATAGCCAGAAACCAAACTATCAGCCAGACCAGCCAAACCAGCCAGCCAAGCAAAACTAATCTAACGGCCGAGAAACAAAAAACAGCCCTTTTCCCCTCAAGCCTCAAGGGTCTGTCTGTCCGTCTCGCTCAACGTCTTGTAACTAATTAATTAACTAACCAACTAGCGGGAAAGGTTATCTGCCCACGTCCTCCCTTCATCCTTCATACATACACAGTCTTCCATACATCCCTTCCCTTCCATCCCAACTAAATTACCTACACTAATTACATGCAAACACACCAACACGCTCAACATTAAACCTCCCAACGTAGAAGAAACATGGAACCGTAAATACCAAGCGTCCCAAGACCTTCTAGAACGTACGTACCTTTGGGCGCCCGAGTTTTTGTCGCGGCTGTGGTGGTACTTGCTCTGTTCTACTTGCCCTACGTACTTACCTACCCACCAACTCTGTTATACTAGATCAACACACTGCACTGCACTGCACTGCACCGCAATGATGACAAGTATATTTATAAACTGAGAGTTTGATAAGAGTGGATGGAGTGGTGGATCCATGGCACGTGAGACTTGCTGGCACGTGAGGCCGGAGCGCTGCCCGGTAAGGTAGGTACAGTACAGTACGGTGCAGTAGGTAGTAAAATTACGCACCTGCCCGCCAAGCCAAGCCAGCCACAACACTCTCTGCCTAAGGCAGCAAAAACCGCGTTCTAGCGTGTCCTCCTATAACCGCGAGTAGGCTGTGACGGTCGATATCGGAGAGGGAGGGAGAGAGGAAGGGGGACACAATGTAGGAAGTGCATGATGATCACGGCTACTTTAGCTAGCTAGCTAATCAGCGACAGTCCAAAGCGACACACCCTCCTTCCTCCTCCCTCTCTAGCAATATCGTCCAAAGAAGGGCGTTACAGTAGCATTTTGATAGCATTTCGCAGCAGCAAGGAGAGAGAGAGAGAGGGGGGGGGGGAAGAGCCTGGAGAGGTAAGCAAGGAGGTTTTGCGGCGGCGACGGTAGAGACTAGAGATTAGAATTGGGGGGGAGAAAAGCTACCCTACCCTACCCTATCCTACTCATCACATTCATTCATGAAGAGGAGAATGAGGAGCGACAACAAACCAAGTCAAGCCAAGCCAAGCTCCAGCCACGACATTTCCAACCACCTACAACATAGCGGCAGCAAAGAAGCAAAAAAAACAAAAACAAAAGCAAATAAACACCAAGAAAAAGCAAAACACCATCCGACAGAAGGAGTTTCGCTATCACAAAGCACGGTGTTCCAATAAGGTAATCATCATATCATCAATTCATCATCACAAAACAAACACTACGAAACCCAAGTGAAGACTAAACCAAATCTGTCTTAATTACGACCTATCCTATTCCTACCGATGTTTGTTGTAATAGCAACAAAAGTTGCCAAGGTAAATAATAAGTGCCAGCAAGCCAGCCAGGGCCCCCGGCCAGCAACGGCAGGTTCCGAGTCTTGGCATGTTTTGAGCAGAGAGCCAGACAGACAGACAGATGAGAGCACTGTTGTGAAAAAAAAGTGTGTATGAGAGAGTACGTGCGTATGTTTGTGCGTGCGTGTGCTCTGTGTGCGTGCGTGCCTGTGTGCGTGCGTCCTGTGTTACTAGCTATACTAAATATGTACTGTGCATGTGCGAGAGAACTGTGTTATCCGTTTTGGGCATACCTTACGCGCACGTTGCGCCAAGGAGCAAGGCTCTTACGCGCCGCCCCTCTGCACCCCTGGCCCGCTGGAGCAGATCACAGGATGGTACAAGGGGGGGAAGAGAGGAAAACGCGGCTCGCTGGTATGGGGTCGACGAGAGCGGGAGCGAGGGAGGGGGGGGTGTTGACCACGGTGACATTCATAGCCAAACTGGAAGAAAAAATAAACCGCACCGCACAGTGCACATTAGTGTTATTGTTGTCGATATTTCGCAACAATGTCCCAAATAGAGGAATGCATTTGGGCTGGGCCGGGCCGTATTGGGGCCAGACAAAAGGGGCTAACTATGGAACTGCAGTGCGTGTGTATGTGTGTGTATTTTGGGCGAGAAGAGTGATACAGATGATGCATCTGATAGGAGAGAGAGGGAGAGAGGGAGTCGAGAGAGTGTGTCGTATTCCCCGTTTATTGAATTGTCCGGTTTATCAGCGTCGTCACCAACGGAGCCAGCTCCTTGGGGCTAATTAGTTTTGCAAGCCCTTTGTCTGCCCCCGAGTAATGAAAGAAAGATCTGCGGCGGCGGGTCACGGAGCCCGCTCCTTGGATTGTGTACGTACTATGTAAGAAGACTCGAGTCAAAGGCGCGGCATGGCTACCCGCTGTCGACTAAGAGCCCTGTGCATGGCCATGCAGGAGGGAGGCTAAGCTGCATCATAGCCCATGGCTTGGACCGACGGCAACAAGACTCCCTGTTTTAATAAAGTTAGTTGATCGTTGATCTGGGGAGGGCACTACGATAATGGGCAATACAGTAGACTGCACACACATTCCACCTTGTCTGCTGCTGCCCCCGTGCGGGGGACAGCGGGTGGGAGAGGAGCCAGGAGGGTGACAGGATCAGCTGGTATTGCTACCCTGGCCGTCCATGGACTGACTCATGGGGCGTGCGGGCCGAGTAGGCGAAGAAACATGGAGCCAAATAGGCCTGCTTCTTTACTACTGTCCGTCCCTGATTCCTAGAACATGCCTGAGATCTACGGCGCAGCTATGATGCATCATGCAATTGTGGATGGAACTGTTTCACACTGGTCGGCACTGGGCACTGGACATCGTAGTCGCAGACTGTGCACGTTTCGCAGTGGCGAGCGACCATTGCATATGTTCATGCAATGGATCTGAAAAGACACGAAAGAGATGTGAGGTGTGCTCCTCCAGAATGAGCCATTGTTGTTAGGCAGGATGATCGCCAAAGAGGTTGCCATGTCTTGTGGAGTCAGTTGGCATTAAGGTTTTGACATACGCAACGGTTGCTGGGCAAAAGCCACGAGTCCGCGAAGCTTGGTACAACTGTTGAGATGATGATGTAAACTATCGACGGATATCACTGCCGCGTAGACCATGCAAACACAACGTGATGCTGGCTGGGCATCCATCCAAGGAGTCTAATAATTTCGCGGTTAATCAACATACCCATGACCACTTACCGTAATGGCAGCCCAAAGCTCTCACTGATCCTTTCTAGCTTTCTCAACAACGCACGCCCCTTTTTGGATATCGGATCGTGTCTTGGACCTGGTTCCTGAGTCAATTTTCCGATGAAATAGGGGAGCGCTGGAAGCTAAGGATGGATCACAATGCCAATGCCAATGCCAATACCAATACTAATGCCAATACCATTAGTTGCCAGACGGTTCGGCGAGTCGGCACGATGGTCCGGATTGAGCGGATGGTGAGACTGCATGATGCCTGTCTATAAGGCAGCTTGCCTTCACATGGAGCGAGGACCAGCGCATGCAAGTCTCTTGGGAGTCGGGCTCACAGCACCTTGGAAGACAATCCAGATCATTGTCCCAAGCTATGTCAATCTGAAGCACTGGAAGTGAGAATAGATAGCCCAAGCAGAAAACGCGGCAGATCCCATATGGCAAGTGTGGCGGGTCTGAAAGCTAATGCTAGAGGCGGTCTTGAATTCTAGTGACTCTGGTCTGGCAGAAGAGAGGTACGAGCAGAGCCGAAGAGGGGAAAGGACCGTTAAAGGATGCAGACGGGCCGTTTGAAGGAGGAGTTTTTGAAGATAGCGTAGGAGGGACTGCTCGATAGGTCGGCGACGGGCCACACATAGTAAGCGTGCCGGAGTTTGTTGGATGCATTGTCTCTCTGAAAGATGCAGGGTGGATGAGTCCGGCAATTCTTGAGGTCGTTTTGTAGGGGACACCCTTGTGAATGGTACTGCGATGAACCCGGTCGAGGAGGCAGCTTGGCGGATGCGCGTCATGGAAGTCGATGAAGAATCTGCTGGTGATAGACCGTGCGCGCTATGAGAAAGTTTGCACGTACATGAGCGAGCGCATTATTGAATCCGCGAGAAAATCGAGACTAGCGACAGAAGACGAGAGATGGGCGCGTAGCTTAGTTTGCAAGGGATACGAGTCGAGTGAGGACGAGTAGGAGGATGAGGATGAGAATGAGGATGTACAGGTGAGAGAGTTGAGGATGAGGATGAGAAAGAGGAAGACGGACGTGGTTGCAACAGGGAGGGAAATGCCAAGGCCGGGTTAAGACCTCCGACGGGGCCAAACGGGAGTCCGTGATCAGGACTGCGGAGGTGGGGCCTGCCCCATGACTGAGCATACGCAGCTTTTCCAGCGAGCTATGCGCCGCCGGACAGCCTGTTTTGCGGCTGCGTCTGCCTCGCCCCCCTTACGCCCCCAGCAATAGCATACACTTCACTGTTTACCTATCATTTTGCCTGTCCGCCCCCGCCTCCACGCCGTCTCGTGTCTCCCGTCTCTTGTCTCTGCGCCCCTCAGTAGTCAAGGACCAGGCTTGCGATGATAACTGTTGCACGTTGTAGAGCCACTGACGATGCTTGTAATGCCACCCATCATACAGTATTACTATACACTTACCACCATCTGCTGCCGTGGTTCGCTGCTGAAACGCGACATCTGCCTTGCTTGCATTTGCCGTCTTCGTCATGGTGCAGATGAAACAGAATCGAAGTTTCGAAGCCTTGATGGCGCAGCACCGATCCTCACTTCTCACCCACCGCCTGTGGCCACGGTATGTCTTCCTGAGGCGGGATGAAGGGGCACCGTGCGTGGCCAGCTACGTACGAATGCGAGCGAATGAGTAGATACAAGGACAAGAGAGACAACTAAAGAGAGTGAAAGCGAGACAGAGAGAGAGTCAGAGCACGGGCTATTAAAAGAACAAGCCATCTGGTATAAGCTTTGAGCCTTGAGCTATGGCCTAAAACATCTACATACACTCTACAATGTATACCAACCAGTCCCCTTCCAGACAAACACAAACCAACCGCGAAACATTATGTAGCAGCCTCGATACAGCATAGACGTACAACTTTTTGAAGTCGAACAGCGAGGCCAGTGTAGAATATTAGTATAGTGACAACATGCCAGAGCGAGAGCCCCCCCTCCCGAAAAAACACCCTCCAGTACCCACAAGTGTCCTAGCGTCGCACTGCCCCTGCCGGAAGCCCCGGAGACGGATCGGTGCGCAAGACGACGTTCGCACACCGCGTTCGTCGACATGCATGCATTGGTGAAACAGTTCAGAGAGGAACAAAAAAAACGGCTCTTGATGCTTGTCCGGCATCTTCTCCCCCCCAGAGCCCCAGAAGAAGAGTCTGCAGCGGCATCGTCATCGTCGGACCGCTGCTCGTTTGCCCAGAACTGCCGATGCACCCATCATCGCCGCCTGCTTCCTCAGTTCCGAGTTTTCCTCTTTGAGTAGGTCCCGTTCCGACTCAAGACCTTGGATGTACTTGATGGCGCTGGCAAGTACTGTTGCTTTGCTGGGCTTTGGTGCCGAACTGCCCTCCTCCGGGCTAGGCTGTGGTAGAATCGGAATTGCTAGCCGTAGCCGGTCGAGTTCGGCGTTCAGCCCTTGTCGGTACTTCCTCTCCACTTGGTTGTGTGGGAGACGAGCACGACGAGGCCTGGAGCTGGTTGGGTCAAAGTTCTCGTCGTCTGGGGAAGGGAGCCGTGGGCGCCCTCGGCGGCGAAGGAGGCGCTTTGCCGGTGGTGATTCACTGGGAGAGTCTGATGATTTGAGGATAGATGCTGTAGGAACCGTTGAGAGCAGATCCTGAGAGCCGCTGGACAGGCTGCTGGATCCTGCACATGAACTGAGTGTTGGTGATGGTGACGTCGGCCTGTTGAAGTTGAACGTCGGGGTCGTAGGGTCTGACTTGATGATGGGCACTTTTGCTGCTGTCGGTTCACTTGGGTAGGTATAGGCCGCTGGTGCTTCAAAAGTAGGCTTGTGGATAGGGTTCGGATAGTTCATCGGCGTAAAGGGGATATCTGACTTGAACATGGGGCTTTTTCCGTCTGTGGATTCTTGGAGGTAGTCCATCGGCTGGACCTCCAATTCCCCGTATTGTTGATTGTATACACCATATGAGTTCCAGGGATACCCGAATGAGCTGCTGTAATAAGTCCACTCAGGACTCATCGTGAAGTAGGTCTCGAAAATCTCGAGTGATTGCCTCCCTTTGTGGTGGATGAGAGCAAACTCTAGGGTGATAGGATGAAGGACCGAAGTAGTACTGTGCAAGTGCCTGGAGTGGATAGAAACTTTTTCAAAAGTGTCGGAGTGGATGAGATAGACAACAGAGTGAGTATATACTCGAGTGAAGGTAAACAAGTTCTTCGGAGGTTTGACTGTAAAAAACGGGGAAACTAATGACAAACGAGTGCGATCTCCGCTCCTATATACTTCCAAGAGCAGACGGGAGATCCGCTCGTGCGTATTGAGCAGTAGACTTGCATGGATCCGAGGGCTTGTGGGAATGGTGAGCCCCGGCTCTCTCACAACTCACGTTACGGTTCAAAGATGATCCCGGACTTCTGCAACTCACCAGGCCCGGAT
This sequence comes from Pseudovirgaria hyperparasitica, assembly GCF_010093815.1. Taxonomy (NCBI): domain Eukaryota; kingdom Fungi; phylum Ascomycota; class Dothideomycetes; order Acrospermales; family Acrospermaceae; genus Pseudovirgaria; species Pseudovirgaria hyperparasitica. The sequence goes on from NW_022985550.1 coordinate 2,029,764, forward strand.
TCTTGGGAAATGAGGTAGACTCATTAGCACTGAACGTGTTTATCCGCAAAGACTGCTAAGACCATCATCGCTTGGGGCGCAACACTCGCAGGCCTGGCAAGTACCCCAAAGGCAGTTGTTCCCTCATGGCGGATGCGGACGCTGCTCGTGTTGACGTGTTCCTCGTCGCTCCGCCCTCGATCTGCACGGTGATGGCAGGTCCAGGTCGAGATCTCGAGCGTCAAGTTCGAGCACCTATCCCTGCGCGCAAAGGTTTGCCGTTGCTTGGGGCCCAATTAGCAATTGGCAACTGGCAATGCACAGGTTGCGCAACGGACCGAAAGCAAACAGCGCGAGCCCCCATTTGGAGCAACAGGGCTTGCAAGGAGCAGCATGGCCAACTTTCTCGCAGCACACTCCGCCTCATTGGTGCCCAAGATACAGCAACCTTGCCAAACGTCCTGTCTCTCTACCTAGCAGGGAGAACAGGCCAGGAGCCAGGACCGGGTGAGGACTAGACAAAACGGACAAGGTTACGACCACGAGCGAGAGCAGAAGAAGAGTAGTAGTAGAGTGGTGGAGCAGTGGAGCAAAGTAGTCCAGGACCCAGAAATAGGGGCGCACAGACTGGTGCAAGTCAAAAGATGGGCGGCCTACCATGACACCCATGCAGCCGTTGAGAAGTGACAGTGATGTTTGGAGTACAGTGCAGACACTAGAACATCCTACTGACTCTGCAGAAAGTCCGGGGGAGAGATATTGGAGGCGTGCGGTCAAATTAGAGACGCAAGTTGAACGTTGTTGTCTCCTCCACTTGGGCTCAACGGCTGGACCGCCGCGCACTACCGGCAGGAGACCAACCTTTCCCCCTTGGGTTCGTCGATGCGTTAAGCTATATGCCGAACATTCAAGCATTTTCCTGTCGTGAATGCATGCATCAGCTGCATTGTTGCAGGCTGTCGTCCTTTGTTGTTTGATGCACGTATTGGCATGCCTCCTTCTCTGCGCACTGCATCCGATGGTTGATTATAGTCGGCATCCCGGTCTAGCAATGCTTGGCCTCGTATTCTCTCCTGGTCTTCCCTCCACGCCCCCTTGACTACCCCCCTACCCCCCCTACCCCCCCCTTCAATCATCCATCATCCCGCCAGAATCGACTGCCCTAGACTCCTGTGCCTTGAGCAAGGAGGAAAAGATTGCCGTCTTTCCATACAGCTTGTCTGCTGCGGTCGAATACGCGGCTCTCTGGCGCCAAACAGCCAAGCCCTTGTATACACGCACGTGGTGGCTTCGTACTTCGTTCGCATCCAAGAGCGAGTCTGCCGCCAAGATGCCTCTCACTGGACGACGATCCCAAGGCCTCCTCGTCATCACGCCAAGCTCGACTCACTAGATAGTAGATAGCCGTTGGCTTTGTTGACTGACTGTGCGAGAACGACGCGCTACCAAGCCATCGCGAGTCTCTGTTCCTGTCACTGTCACAAGACTAGCATCTGCTGTGTGCGAGGCCATTATTCGGACCGTCATGGTGTTAGCCGAAGGGCGGACAGCGCATCAAGTAATTATACGACGATTCACGACACGATCGCCGCTCATGGATATCGACAGGGTCTACGCAAGTGCGGCGGCATGGCCATCTCCTAATGACTTCTTGCTCGTCAATGCTCCGTCACAACGAGGTCTTTGCCAGTGTCCGGCCGACTTCGGAGTGCGCAACGTGCGGTGATCTTCACAGTTCATCGATGTAAACAAGAATATATTGATCTGGTGCAAGGAGCATGCTTGAACCTGCGCTGCCAACATTTTCACTGCTTCCGGCGCTTGGAAGGGCCTGCGCCTTCATCTTCTGCGCCGACCTCCTCACCATCCCGTGTCCTTTCCGCACTACGCCAATTGCTCACGGCCTGTTGTGTGGCTTCAAACATGTCTCGAGCATCCTGTACTACACCATCCTCCCCAGTATTGAACATGACCGCATTGGCAAACATCCGCATCAATTCGCGTTCAAGTTGCGCTGAATTGACTATCGCTTTCGGGGGCATCACTTCTGCGCTCACCGGGAGGAGCACGTTCCCACCACCGCCTCCGGGACTGCCAACTGATGGCGTATCCATCGATGCTGCCGCTGCTGCAACAACCTTTGAACCAACGTTGATCGCGGTTCGGATAGACTTCAAATCCTGAGGCCGCTTGATCATGTCCTTATATCCCGCTGCGTCCTTTTCCTTGACCGGTGCACTGAATAGCGATGCGTACTTGTGAGATGTAATGTCATTCAACAGTGGCTGACTCATCTTGTGAAAATATCGCGGAGCCACAATTTGACGCGACCCAGGAGAGCCGGGCTCCTCAGACTCTGCGGCCTCCGATTCTTCTTGAGCCTCACGCTTTCTTTTGGTTGATTTGGCTGATGTTGCCACGTTCCGATTTCGTCTCACCAGCCCACTGGCCGCACTCTCTATTCCAGGCATGACGTCCTCTAACATCCCCGGAGTACTCGGTTCGTGCTTCACTGCGTGTCCAATGTGACTCTCATCCACGGACATTGCATCCACGTGTGACACTGCTGACTGACTCCGTGTCCGACCTCGTACAGAACTCTCAACCGCAGATGAGGTCACACTTGCACCTCTTGGACGCCGACCGCGTCGTCGCGTACTCCGAATCGAGCGTGAGTCATCTTCTACTGTAGTTTCCACTGCTTTCGGTTTCACTTTTCGTGGCCGTCCCCGCGGCCTGGAACCAGGTACTGGGAATGCAGGTGGTGGAGCGAGGTCGTTGATGGGACTTACGCTCGGTGATCGAAGCGTTGCGACAGTAGGTAGATCCTTCTTCCACTTCGTCTCGCTACTGGGCGTATTCACCGCTGTCAACGGGCTTGGTCTTGCAGCGTTGGGACGCCACGTTTTCGAGCCTAGTATTCGAATGACTTCAGTGTAGTCCACTGTCTGGGTCGGCAAGCGACTAGGAACAGTCGAAGGCGTTCGGGGAAGCGTTTGTCTTGGTGGAAGAGGGCTCGCGGTAGTATCTTGTCGTTGCTGCTGTTGGAGCGGTGTTTGGGGGGTGACTTGGAATGGAGGGAGCATAACCCCTCCTTTCGATCCGGGTGGTTGACGTTGCTGGGTCGACGGTTGTGATGGATAAGCAGGAGGATGGTATTGAGGTGTACGCTGAGTTCCAGGTGGCTGCGTCACGGATGATGGTCCTCCAGCAGAGTGCCCAGCAGATCCTTGCGGTCCAGCATGTTGGGACGGCAGTGGGTAGATATATCGTGATGGTGAGGGAGAGAACGGTCGTTGTCCTTCGCCTGAATATGATGAAGGTTGGAGATTATGCAGAGATTGTGCACTATGTGGTGGAGTTTGCGCGCTGAGACCTGGGGCATTGGCCAACTGTGTGCGTGTATTCTGAGAAATTCCTGACGGAGGTACTGGTGTAACATAGGGTGATTGGTGCGTGACAGGAGGAGAGTATTGAGAGACAGGAGTCCTTGCAACAGGAGGGGAGCCCGCGGGAGCAATGTTCTGTGACGTGGGGCGGCTTTGCGCAGCCTGGGCTGGGGCAGGACTTGAAGAGGCCTTTGTGTGAGGTGATATGTCTAAATTTCCAGCTGCTCGTCCGTTGTATTGAACTGGTTGAGATCCATTACTGGACTGCAGTGGTCGAATGTAAGGAGGTGCACTTGAAGCGACTGGAGAATGCAATTTCAGAGCATTCGGTCGTTCACGCGCTGCCGACGGCTTCGTGGCAGATGAACTAGCCTCAGCCTTTGGTTTCGACGGTAGGCCATTCGTCGCTTCGATCTTCAGCTTGTGATCCCATTTCCCACTCTCAATCTCTTCCACCTCCTGCTTCAGCGTGCTCCATTTGCGCTCTTCGCGTCCGACCTCTTCTGCGATGCTCGAGCGATACCGATAGTAAAGCTTCTCGACCAGTTTAGGTATCAGATCTGGATTTTGTGCGGCGTCTACTGCGGAAGGAAGACTTGGTATTGGAACTTTACGTTTCCTCGAATTCGGATGGTCGCCGTTCGTTACTCCTATGTCTGATGTATGGCCTTCATCGGCATTGATCGCTCCCTCATCTTCAACAAGCGTCTGATAAAGGTCCCGTAGTGCGTCTGGGCTAAGTCGAGCTTCGTCATACTCCTTTGCGCTGCGGACGTAACGGTTCTTCTTCAGCAAGTCCGAGATCTTGCCAAAGACCGATCCTTCTACACCATGGATTCTCAGTGATTGGAATAGAAGCAAAGTTTCTAACGACGTGTAGGCTGAAAGACTGATATTCATTCCCCAATGTACGTCCAGCAAGCCAAGGGGACGATGGGAGAATATGGTGGGCTGGATGGGAGCCAGCACGTCCAGCAGCTCACGTCGCGTTCACTTTGGAGAGGTCTGAGCATCAGACTGGTCGTAGATGTCGATATAGAGATGGGCGGCCGACGGTGGAGATGAGCTCGCGTGAGAGTTGTGTGTTCGGTGATGAACAAGCTTGGTGTTGTGGTTTGCTTTGCGACTGTAGAACGAAGGAGCCAATGAGCGACAGAAGGGACGGCGAAATATCGGGGCTTGCAGCTGAGCATGTGACACAGGCCGATACGTCCTTAGCTCACTCCTTATCTGTTGTTTGGGCCAGGCAGGGCAAGAGGGATAGGGAGGCGCGACCACCCTAGTGCAGTTCGCGATTGCCCCAAGATTCAACAAAATAGTTGTTGTTAAGCCCGCTCCTGCCGCCCTTGTAAGTGTCAACATGAGATTGTTGTTGTCACAACAATGATAGAGATGTCATTAGGTAGAGATATCTAATTCGTATGGAAGGCCTGTCACATTATGTTATGTCAGGCTGCACCTGTTCTAGCCCACAGTATTAGTGTCCCTGTCCGCTGTGTCATTCCATTCGACGACTGAGCATTCGACCCATGGAATGGATCTATAGCTTCCCCGCCAGAGGGCCGATCGCATTCTTGCCTGTCCGAACCGAGCATACTAACCACCACCACATGTCCAACAGGCACAGGATACCTCCTTTTCATTTCATACAGCCCACTACTGCCCAATCAGTTACCACTACCTTTCCCCTCTGTGCCAATCAACACGCTCCCGAGCGGGAGGATGCTCCCGTTCAGCTCTCCTGCCCCGAGTTCACTATAGCCATCATACCTATACACGCTGTGACCAAGACCTCCATCCCTCCTTAAAGTACTTGCATCGCCATCACAATTAGGGTGTCACTGTTCGACAATTGTGTATTTTCCGAAGTTACCTTCACGATGCAAGACAACGAGGCTGTTCATGATCCCGACGCCGGGTGGAAGTCGAAGAACCGCCCTCAGTCGTAAGTCGGGTACTCAGACATGCATGAAAGCTTGCTGATCATCTAGGACTGTCGCCCGCAACTTTTCTGCTGCCCTCGACGATCTTTTTAAGATGGATAATGACCTCGACAGTCTATCCAAGAACGTCCATCAGAAGTTCGCGCCCCTCTCGCACCCCTCCTGTTTAACCATCAATTGACAATCACAGGAAGCAAGCAGTCACATCACAATCAGCTGAGCTGGAGGCCCTGGAGGCGCGGCTCAAGGCAGCAGAAGAACGCCTGAAGAATGCTGGCAAAAATCCCGCACCTTTTCCCAACTCGCGGAAGAACAGCCAGCGACGTACACCAGTGAAGGGAGCATTTGGAGAGGATGGCGACGGCTCGAATGGCGCTCCCTCAAGTCCTCTAGCCCAGCAGTCGAACGACGACTCGAGGCAGCAAACAAACGGTCATCCGGATTAGACTTGATCATCTTCTATAACATCACAAGTAAGAGCTCTTCAGAGCCAAACCCCGAGTCTAGGGTGGTAGGGATATAAAGTCAGCACTACATCAGGGACGTGGTGCGGCAGCATATTTTTGGCGCAGTGCTGTGTCACAAGAGGGACCTGCACCTTCGGGGGTTTGTATACATAATAACTATTTGACGTCAGTTTTACGCATCGACCAATACGAGTCTCAGCATTATCTATTAGGCGCTTACTTCCAAATATACAATAGTCAATAAGGCTGGCTACCTGTTCTCGGTCCATAGACTTCAATCTCTAAAAGTGACCAACAACAAATACTGGGTATCCCGGACTAAGAGTTTCAACATCCCTGCAACAGCCTGTATAGTGTATGCCAATGGCCTGTATGCAAATGGCTATTAGCTGCATGGCGAAGTGTCCAGATTTGGATTCACTACAGGGTCTCATCATGCTTGAGTAAGTATCTGCTTAGGTAGGTAGCACTCAATCGAAATACAAGACCACCCTGCACAGAAGGTAAGACTGTAGAAACACGTCACTGATCCTGAAATTATGGTGGGGTACGTGCTTTCATCCTGCATGCATCCATCCGCGTTCCCCAGATCTAGCGTCATGAGTCACTCGGCTGCTTGAGTTTAATCAACCCCCAGGCCAAAGGTGGCATACACAAGTTGCCATATAATTCGGCATACACAACATCTTCCGATTGCTACCAAGAGATTTACTACTGGAAAGCTACGATCAAATCCCAAACACTGGACTCTTCCATTCATGTCGAGCAACATGGCTCTTCAGACATATGCACCAACGACTCCCTCTCCAGTCTGAAAATGCTCACCTTCCTAGACCTGCCGAAAAACGTTCGGATGCAAACATACAGTCTGCTCTGCCCTACGATACCAGTACCGCCTGGTCTCAAAGGCGTTCAGACACTTCGTCATGATGGCGTGCGGTGCAGCGTCACATTCCTTCGGTCTAATCGCGCCATCTATAAAGAAGCCGGTCACTTTCTGTACACCTCCACGGCATACACTCTGCGCTACAACAACGCAACCTGTCTGTTCTACTTCATTAACAGCATTTACGACGCCTCGGAGCTCCACAGTTTAATGTCTCGACTGCGCAAAGTCCGCAAGTTGATCTTCGAAATCCGTTTGGGCGATGACATGTCACGTGCTGAGACAAGGCAAGGACTGAGCATTCTATATGGTTTCGCAGCCTTGTTTGGGGAATGTGAAAGAGAATTACAGGCCTTGCAGTTGAAGGTTTTCCCTGTCGAAGATGTAATGAGGAAGGACGAGATCATTCTACCCAGTTTTTCCTTTGCCGAACTTGCGCTGGCGTGTCTGGTGGAGATGGGGCAGGTCAACGAGGTAACAATTGAAGCTTTTTGCGTGAAGAAGTGGATGAGACCAGAGATTCAGCCTGCAAACTGGGGCGAAAAGAGGTTGAAATGGGAGAGATTGGTCAGCGATATGAGTACTACTTTGATGGAGGGCAGTATCTTGCGGGGCACCAAAGACTGGCTAGAGCGTATAAATGGTGGCCAGGTTGAATACCTCGAAGGAGAAGTCGACAGCGATAATGAATAAGAGGCCGGCAGCATCTCTATGTCCCATATCACGAGTCCAGGCCATATCGAGTTATGTTCCGGGTGTTGTGGCGTGAATGGCTCTACAGTTACTGTGTCGTCTATCTGAGAGTGGCTTGAGCTGGCCGTACTATGAATTCAATACACATACTTGTTCCCGACACACATCATATTTTGCAAAATTGGTGGAAAGTTTCATGGCTTTTTTATATATATTACAAGCTATGACAAATGTCATCTGCCCATTGGCACTGGTTTCAAGTGACCTTGCTTGTCGTACTTCGCCTCTGAACAGTAGTCAGTACAACATCCGCCGTGCGTGGGACGAACTTACTGAAGAATGTATAACTCAGTGTTATCGTCTCAATGCCTCTCATATTGAGATCCTTGCTAAACTCAGGATCAATGTAGAAAAAGACTGGCATATCTACTGTCTCACCGGCCAATAGCCGTTGTTCTTCAAAGCAGAAACACTGTATCTTGCTGAAATATGGTGCGACCTGACCAGGGGTAACACTATACGTTGCGACGCCAATTATATCTTCATCACTCTTGTTTGTTGCCGTGTAGAATGCCAGGGCTGTTTCACCCGGCAACACACGCACCTCACGCTGCTGTGGCGTGAATTTCCAAGGCATTATATCGGACACAGTCCCGCTGAACGTTATGCGCAGCCGTTTGGCCGACGTATCGGGTCGTAATCGCACAGATGGATCTTCCGAAGACGTGCCTGCGTGGGCGGCACTTTTGATGGGCTGCCCTCCCCAGCCAGTGGTCTGACAGATCATTTTATACATTGGTACAGAGCCGTATGAGAGTGCCACGGTACCAAGGATTATGGAAAGTGTGTAGTATCTATAGTTGAAATCAGAATTGCCATTGGCAAAATTTGTGGCTAGGAGCAGCTGCGCTTGATTATGAGACGTACAGTACAGATTGGTTTCGAATCTTGTGGTGGTCGCGAACTTGGTCCATGGTCGGACTGGTGTGCTGTCTGCGGTCATGGCTGGAGTTGATGAATCGTCGCGAGATAGCCCGGCGGAGGGTCCATGCCGTCAGCTTCGACTGGGAGCTTTGCAGGCATGAGTTGCATATCCAGAACTCAGGACCGGTACCGTGTCTGAGGATGGACCTCGTGATAGGTCTTGACATAATTATAGAAGTATGCTGGTCAGGAAGCTATTCCTGTTCTGCGGCGTTTCTGGAAGAGGTTGCGGAGCTCGGTAGAGACTAAACCTAATTCGAAAAATATGGATTCAAACTTTCGACGTCACGACAATGTCTCACCACAAACCTGTTGAGTACATTCTACTTGACCTGGACGATACCTTGACTCAAACATGCCTTCTAACTGTGGCATTTGTGAAAAAGAGGTATCGAAGTATAAATGCCCGACCTGTGCCATTCCATAGTAAGTATAGTCCATCCTAGACGCGAATGTTCGCTAATGTACGAAGTTGTTCTTTGACGTGCTATAAACCTCACAAAGCTGCACATGCTACAGATACTATACCTGAGCTGCAACATGAAGACCAGGAAGAAGCGCAGCCTGATCACGACACTCCAGCACCCCAAGGCTACGCGTCCTGGCCACCCGACTTTTCTGCCTTGCCGGTCAATCCCAAGCTAGAAAATCTGCTGAGTCAGTATCCGAATCTAAAGGATCAGCTTCGATCAATATTTCTCAAGACTTTTGAGCCACCAACACAAGACCAGAACGACTCCAGTAGCTTCCGTGGGCGAGGGAGAGGTGGTCGTTATCGTAACGGACGGGGCACATTCCGCGGTCGCGGTCGTGGTGGACACGGGCATGGACCGTGGACGAAAGAAAAGGGAGATAAAGCTGCTCTATACCATATGCAGCAGATTGAGAATTCGAACAGTGAAGGCAGTGAAAGTTTGCAAGCTTTTGTGGAGACTGTCTCTGAGCTTTACGAAAAAGAAAAGATTGCCTTCACTTGATTTGCGCATCACGACCATGCACCAACAAATAAGCTCCGCAAACCATCGTTGACTGCTGAACGGTAAGCTAAGGCTCTCATCATTCGTGGGTTGGAACAGGCGCCAATACTGTGCCATGTCGAGTCTCATTCGAAAGCATTGATCTGTTCGCTTACTATCTTGCAAGCGAGCGGGGCAACCGCTCTACGCACAAGCGTTGTGGTGCAGTTTCTACCTCCATGTCTCAACGAGCAGACAAGCATCGGAAGACGGGCGACTCATGCGGAAAATCAGCTGCTCGGCAGCGATGTAGCTGCATTTTACAACATTCATGCTTCTATGAATCAACATGGTATCATGAAAAGTTTGTACAGTTTTTGAGAAAGGATCGAACTACAGATCGCTCCTTAATTCTCTTATAGACGCACTGTAAACCAGATATCGATCCTAAAGCCTTTCCTTGGCTGCCGACAATACCAGACGACGCAAACACCACCACCCCTGTTAGAACGTAAGTCGCTGTTATATAAAGATCCGACCCATGTGGAGATGACTGATATCAGCGTAAGGCTACCGCAAGGCGGCTGTGGCGCCGAAGAAAGAAAAGTCGAGAAGAATACAGGCTGATTCGTTTAACATGACTCAGGCTACTGTCACTTGCTGTACCAACAAATCAGAAAGCTTTTCTAACGTCCAAGACAAGCATATACCAAGTAAAGATCTAGTCATGCGAGTTCTTTCGGTCTTCGTTATCGTAATTACTGGCGACTCCTCGATGAAGGGCATTTCTATCCCGGGTCACTTTTGAAGAATGCCATCAAGTTAGGCATATGTGTTGGAGATCACTTCCGGTGTTACTGAGACTCTCACCCCATGAGTATGGCATCCCCTGCCGATGATGAGCCACGGAACGTCAAAAGTACCTTGTCTTGCCCTCCCATCTCCTCATCGTGATCTTTCCGTTCCACTCGTCGGTACGTATCGAGCATTCACAGCCTCAGTTTCAGCCATCCACTACATTGGAAGACCAACAAGAAAGCTTGGTCGGAAGCAGTATGAATGACGGTGTTGGACCTGATGAGACTGGTGTATCGTTCGCGAAGAAGAACGCTAATATAACATATGGTCTTATCGGTATTTCTCTCATTCTGCAAATTACTTGCGTCACGACAAGACTCTATGGGAGGTTGAAGCTGCGAGGCCATTTACGGAGTGATGATTACATCATGGTAGTAGGCTCGGTCAGTTTATAACACTATCAATGCTGCAATTATGCTAAACCTTCGCAGTTGGCAGTGTTGGCGGTCAGTATCATTGGGATACTTGGGCCGAAATGGGGAGCCGGTTATCATTCAGAGGATTTCGAGCCATCCTGGAGAGAACATTTCGCGAGAGTAAGTTCAGAGAGATCGAAAGCGTCCAACTGCAGCACCTACTCACAAACATAGCTTACATTCGCCTTCAACATTGCACACCCACTTGCTTGCTCGTTACCAAAGACTGCGATATGCATCACATACCTCCAGCTGTTCCCCTCTCCCAAAAACAGACTCTTTTGCCATATCTTTTTGGTCTTCACTATCAGTTGGTGTATAGCAGCAATAACTGTTAATATCTTCCAATGCATGTAAGCTTTCATTCTTTCCTATAACTTAATCAGTCTAGTAAAGCTAAATTGCGTTCAAGTCCCGTGAATGGCATGTGGGAGTTACTCCCTAGTTTATCAACGCGTAAATGCATCAATGTAAAGGTCGCGCTGGTCATATCTGCGTCGTTCAACAGGTATGCCGCCCTTCTAGATTACGAGTCAAGTTGTAACGTAGCACAGTCTGTCCGATCTGTGCATCTACTTGTGGCCTACGCGGATGATTTGGCGTATCCAAATCCCTCTCCGGCAACGACTCGGCTTGATTGCAGTCTTTTGCACGGGAATTTTGATATGTGTTACAGGTGCAGTGCGGATGTGGTACCTTGCGCGCTTCTTCGATTCAAATGACCAACTCGGTATGCCTTGTCCCGGTCTGCCCCTTGCAGCGTAGCCTCCCTTCCTTCGCCGTATTCTGCTTGTGGTCGCCCGTTCCCCGCCCATATGGGCCTATGCGCTGTAAAGCTGACCTTTCCACATAGCACTCGCTGCCATTGTCTGGGCCGTATCTGTCGTCGAGGTAAATATGGGCGTTATATGCGGCTGTCTGCATGGCGTCCGCGCCGTTGTCTCGCTGTCTCCGGGTATATTCTCGTCGGAATACCGCGAAAACCATCACCCTCAGCATCATTACACAAATGGCGGCGCAGCATTCGAAACCATCGATCTGCGCAACAGGTGTGGCAGCTCTACACTAAGGCGAACAGACCAGGCGTGGATACACGACGTTCTCGGTAGTAAACCGAGACATGGAGCGTCGAACATTGTCGCGATGGAATTGAACGACCGCGCAACCCTAAAGCGGAGTGGATCCTCTCGCAGTGACTGTATGGGTGTCAATACGTGGATCACGACTGGATCTCGGGACTCACAGCTACCGAAGACTGGCATCGAGCTCACGACCGAGGTGATGACGGAATATGGATGTGGCCCGTCTATGACCTCGAGAAGCCTCAGCCTCAAGGCACGCAACTCGGCTGATGAGTTGATCGTATCATCATCCCGTGAATCACGGTGAAATTTATAAACAGTGAGAGGCAAACATAATCACAATGAAGTAGCGGGTGGCAGAGTAATGAAGGTTCCCATCCCAGTCGACCGAATTCCTCTCATTCTTCCTCACACTGTACATAGAGTGTCCTCCACACGCACCTCTGGTCTTCACCCAAACGCATCTTCTCTCCACCATGCGTGAAGCCCACTACGCAGTCACTCGACCAGCACATCGACACTACATATCCCCAGCCGCTCTCTTCCCATTACTTCCTTACTTCCTTCCCTCTCCCTTTTCCCCCCTGGATACAAAACCCAATATACGTAGACCGTATACCATGCCCTGTACACATACAACCCTAACCCTCCCAATCCCATGCCCCGCCCCATCACCACACTCACAATCCTCATCCCCACCCTCGCTATCGCCATCACCGGCACCATCCTCGGCATCACAGCCCTCCTGATCGACGTCCGCCGCCGCCGTCGATCCAAATCCCGCCTCTCCAAGACATCATCATGTTCTAGCACCGCCACACTCGTCGGTAATGAGCGCGCCCAGGCGGCGAAGGACCGGTGGCCGCCGCCTCCACGTGTGGATTCTGCGCTTGTGTGCCATAGTGCGTTTCGCCCTTTTTCGGCGCTCGAGCGGGCGGTGGCGTTTTTTACGTCGTCGTCGTCGTCTGCGGGGTCTAGGCGGAGTAGTAGGAGTACGACACGGACGCAGGCTTCACTGCCTGATAATCCTCCTCCACCTCCTCCTCCTCCTCCTCCTCCTCCTCCATCACAAGCAGAGCAACACCCCGCCCGCCGCACATCAAGTATATACTCGCCCGGCCCGGCCACCGCATGGCCCTTCCAGCGGACACAAAATGCGCACTTCTCAGACGGATTCGAAAGCGGCAGCATTACATCCTCATCCTCATCATCAACATGGCAAACAACCAACACAGCGACAGAAACCGGGTATTCGTGTGCGAAGCTGGGGCCACGGCATCAGTGTCCGGGGTGTTGTGAGGATGCGGGGATGATGCCGGGGGCGTGGTGGAAGAGGGGGACGATTGATAGGAATGGAGAGGGGGATATGTATGAGGTGGTGTTGGAGATGGAGAAGGGGAGGGATGATGCGGCGAGGATGACGGTGTGGCCGGCGGGTTGGCTGGACCGGGGGTCGGAGCGGAATGTCGAGGTTGTGGAGAGGGAGTGGCCGCGGACGCCGCGGTTTGAGAGGGCGTATCTGGGGGAGGGGAGGGATGTGGAGGGATTGCCGTGGCGGGCGGAGGGGTGGGTGTGATGAGAGGGATTGGGAAAGGGGGGAGATTATGTATAGAGAGAAAGGAGCGATCATGCGATATACTGATTGTGGAATATTGGATATGTGTTTGGTATCATTAGTTTATGATATTAAGATTCTACCTTACTTTAAGCTGCGGGGGCTCGCCCAGGGAGCTTTTCGTTGTATTTGGAGCCGTCGGAGCTGGAGCTCGCGTTGCTGAGTGTGCTCGCGCGTTTGCTGAGGGTTTGTGGTGGTGGCTGGTCTGTCGGCGTCGTGGGCCGTGAGTTTGTCGGCGTCAGTCTGGATGGCCGCGTGCTGTTGGATAGGCCTGATGCGCCGCTGACTGCGCGTTTGCGCCGCCTGCCTTCTGTGCTTCCGGCGGTGCTGTTGCTCCATCTCCGTTCTCGTGCTTCCTGGCGTCCGGGTCGGTCAGGTCGGTCGTCGTCAAAGGCGGCTACCGAACTGCGTGAAGAGGAGCGCGAGTGGGAGACATCCCGTTCGCGTTCTCGTATGACGCTTGGTCTTCGCTTCTTGTCCTTGAGGTGCGACAGACTGTGGATGTTTGTGGGGACAAAGGACTTTTCGTAGTTTGGCTTCTTGGCTCTGTGCCATCCTCTCCACCCTGTCCACCAGAGCCATCCGCCTTCTTGTTTCGCGAGTTCACGGTCGCGCTGCTTGACCACCTTGCGCAACTCGGCGCGTCGTTCGTTCTCTCGTTCCCAGAATTCGAGCCGATAAAGCTCCCAATTCTCTCGGAATTCGGGCGAGAATGGTTTTGGTAGGAGGATCAGACGGATGTGGTCGCCGCCGGGAGCGATATCCTCCTCTATGTATTGGTGTCCGTGGTCGCGAAAGGTGTGTCGCGCGATGCCTTCGTGTTTCTGGCTTTCGGCGTGGTCGATGAGATGGTAGGAGGAGCCCGGCGAGGGGAAGAATAGATGAACGGGAACGATGAAGGATATGTAGGATAAAGCTTCCCTCCACCAAGGCCCTTTCATGACTACGATCTTGCAGTTCATGCCTCTGAGGCCCCGATTTGTGACTCCCACCCAGCGTCGCGGCCAGCGCACGCCTCTTTCCCATTGTCCGGCTCCCCAGAACAGCACGCCCAGGACCACTCCGCCTATCCACGCTACTTTTTCAGCCATGTCTACAACCCAGTATACCGAACCTCCAACGCCCTGGCCGTCTTCGCGGGGTCGGAGGAAGAGCAGATAGGAGAAGCCAGTGATCCATAGCATCAACAGTATGAGAACGAACGTGTTGATCCTCCGCCGTGCGCGAAGACTGAGATATTGCGAGCGTAAGGACGCCTCAAGAATGAGGAGATTGAGGTAGATTTGCGAAGGCGCGGAGGGTAGTAACGATGTGGGATCAGACACGGGATTTCTGGGAGTCTTTATGGCAGCGAGACGCTCATTCTGGGAGGCAGCGAGGTTGGCATGGTGTACGGGACTGTTGCTTGGTGGTGGTGCTCCTTTGACGACCTGGTCCAGTGTAGCATCTGACATTTTGGATGCGGCGAAAGGGGAGTTGGGCCAGTGAGTTCCCGGTGGCACACGATGTTACGAAGCCATGCAGCAGCTCGGACGGAACGAGCAGAGCATTCTCCCTGGCAGCGATATGAGTTTGTGAGTGGGAAACGGGGAGAGACAATATAAAAGATAAAAGACGGCGGTGTGGCTTTCGACGGTGTTGCATGTGCTCGCCAGCAGACAACCAGATAGTGCGCTAACCGCTTCCAGCCGAGACATGGAACAATCAAAACACGGGATACACAGTACAAATACAATAGAAACAATCACAACAGCACTTCCATTTGCGAATAACAATAGATGGTTAGTAGAACGTGTCTACTATTCCTGATGTCGGGCGAATATTATATATGCCTTGATGCCTTGGTGCCTGGCACGGACGATATTTGGCCCGAGGCTCGCTAGGCCGCACGGTTTCTGCGGACGTGGAGCATTCATTCCACCTAAACTCCGGCCCGCCACCGTCTTCTGCTTTCGGTGACGCGTTTTGTGCATCTTCTCTCTTTTGTAGCGCTTGTGTGATATATATAGGAATACATTCTCCTCCTTTGGCTGCGGCAGGCAATCTGGTCTGCTGCCTTCTCTTATATCAGCGTGTTCCCGCTCATAGATTCGCCGCTGCTGGCGATCGTCATTTGCATCTCCAGGACCCGGCCGGCGCTGCCTTATACATCCCTATATCCTACCTCACCCCTGCAACATATCCATAATCCTAGAAGATATCTTTCCGCCATGGCGACTCAAAGTGGTTCAGACGACATCAACACGCGGACGCAGCACAGTCCCCTTGCATCGCAACGGGGCAACTACCAGCCTCCTACTGTCCCCAGCGGACATCCTCCAGCAACTCGAGGATGGTTTCCCTTGGGATACAAGGAGGCAGCCAGTCAATGGGTAAGATCCGTATATGATTTACCGGAATCAGTTGTGCTGATGGGTAGTAGTGGGCTGGACTGGCGCCAGCAAGTACAGAGCACTCCGTCCTCTCATTCGTACCCTATCTCCAGAAACCACCTACACACACCATAACTGGCTCAGCTCCCGGATCCGCTACCGCTTCCTCAGCAAACCTGCAGTCGAGCAACAATACGAGCCCTGTCACAACGACAAGCTCAATCACTGATCCATATGGACCGCGCAGATGGGTATCGCAGATGGTGAACCTCAGTGGCAAGGATCGTGCGCTGAACGAATTCTCGGTAGAGAGAGTCGGAGAAGATGTGGAGCACAATCTGGTCATGCTGCATGGGTACGGCGCTGGTTTGGGCTTCTTTTACAAAAACTTCGAGGGGCTAAGTCGAGCGCCTGGCTGGAAGCTGTACGCTCTCGACATGTTGGGAATGGGCAGGAGTAGTAGACCCCCGTTCAGGATTTGCGCCAAGACCCGGGAAGAAAAGATTACAGAAGCAGAGAACTGGTTCATCGACGCCCTGGAAGAGTGGCGGATCAAGAAGAACATCAACAAGTTCACCCTGCTCGGGCACAGCCTGGGGGGATACATGGCCGTGGCATATGCTCTCAAGTATCCAGGACACCTCAACAAGCTCATACTAGCCTCTCCTGTTGGTATCCCCGAAGATCCATTCGCGGTGAACGCAGAGATGCCCGAGCCCAGCCAATCCACGATAGACAACGAATTCACCCAAGACCAGAACTCGACCGCAAACTCCTCTTCTAGCAAAACCCAAGACAAGCCCCCTCGCAAACCCATGCCTAAGTGGCTCACCACCCTCTGGGATGCAAACATCTCACCTTTTAGCTTTGTCCGCTGGGCCGGTCCAATTGGCCCGCGTCTTGTCTCTGGCTGGACGTCTCGCCGCTTCTCCCACCTCCCCGAAGACGAAGCTCGCGCACTCCACGACTACGCATACTCCCTCTTCCGCCAGCGCGGCAGCGGCGAGTACGCGCTCGCATACATTCTCGCACCAGGCGCATTCGCTCGCAGTCCGCTGATACGACGGATCCAGGGCGTGGGACGACAGTATCTAGGCGTTCACGCCGCGCCTCTTCCAGACAGCAGCGCATCGTCGTCTATACAGTCACCAGGATCATCCACAAACCCTCAAAATAACACACTCTCAGCCTCCTCGTCGCCTCGTGAGACAGGTCTTCCTGTCGTGCTAATGTACGGCGAACATGACTGGATGGACGTGGCCGGCGGCTTCGCAGCCGAGATGAAGCTGAACGCAGAAACATCAAAGGTGCTTGCGACAGCGGACCCAGAGACGCGAAAGTCAGATAATGGGAGCGCAAAGGTGGTGGTGATTCGCAAGGCGGGGCATCACGTCTATCTGGATGGCTGGGAGCAGTTCAACGAAGTGATGCGCGAGGAGATGGCCGACGTAGAGAAGCGGGAGAAGGGCTGGAGGCCATGAGAGTCAGACGCAGCCAGATGGATTGACTGGATGGGTGTGTGTGCAAGCAGATGTGTGCACTTGGCGGTGATCTTGCGGCGTTGGTATATACCATTTTCTTTCACTCTTGCATATATAATATAGATGAGCGACGAGCGGTATGAATAGACCATTGCATCTTCAGGGACCTGTCTTGATCTGACTAGACGCCCTATGCTTGTCTCCTACTTTCCTATGACAGACGGTCGAATCAAAAAGACCCAGATATTGTACGCGGCTTTTCCACACAGTCACGTGTATCTACATACATACATAATACTCCTAGCGCACATACGTCGTCATCAACCAGCATGCACGACGCAGGAGACAACATCTCACCACCCACTAACTAACTCCCTAACACAACATCACCCATCATAATGAGTATCCCTCCGATCAGGACACTTCTCTCAATCACGGTGGGTTTCCATTTAATGATATAATTACCCCCCAACCCGTGTCGCAGCCGCAGGGGAAAGTCGATTATAATCTTCCAAGATTTGCTTGGATCTCAATCTCCTTTGGGGGAATGATGGTGGTGGTGGTGATGATGGTGGTGATAATGGTGATGGTGATCGACTTCGTGTTTGCACTGTAGGTGTAGGCACACCGATTATGATGTGCGATGCTCGGTTATTGAGGAATTTTGGATCTACGCCTGCTTCTGCGGTTCTGCGAGGGGGAGGTAGGCAGGTAGGTGAGGTGGTGAGGTGGGTAAACGAGTCCAATGATCTCGATTATTCCTTTCTTATCGATTCTTCCATCCTTCAAAGGTTCTAGTTCTGTTCCGCTCAGCTCAGCTCAGCTCTACTTACTACCCCTGAGCCTAATCAGATATCATGCACTATGAGTTGTCCATTCTTCTCCCCGACATGAGTATGAGTATGCTCGATAAAATGACTATCCTATGAAAATTTCTACTACGTTCTCCTGCACATTCGCCACCACCACCGCTAATGAATGCAATGCACGCAACGCTGTACCTAATCGGAGTATTTATCTACACACATATTCTCCTACACACGTACGGGACGGTACTTTATGGGATGCGGCAGAACGCTCGGTCTTGGTCCGTGGTATGGACGGTAGGTAGGTAGGCGTATGTATGTATGTATGCGTGCTGTCATTCTCCCATATATACCTCGTCCTGCCTGCTTCGTTCTCTCTCTCATCTAGACAGACAGACACACAGACACACAAACAGTCAGACATTCGTTACCCATCGAACCACCAACCGCCAACCAGCATTTCACTTTTTACTTTTCAACCAAAAACCACACCAACGCAACCAAACAACCAACCAAACCCCCACCACCAAAAATGCACCCCTCAACCCTCCTCGCCCTCCTCCCCATCCTCGCCACCACAACAACAGCCTCCTTCCCCGGCGGCACAAACTACTACCACGACGACACCCCCTACCACTCCGAGGTCCACGCCCCATCCTACATCCACTCCCTCAGCCCAGGCACGACCCCTCTCCCCAGCGCCCCGTCATCCATTGCACACTCCTTCCTCCCCAGCGCCCCTTCATCCGCCGCATCCATTGCCGTAAACACCACATCCATCACCCCATCCATCATCCCATCTCCACCCTCCTCGTTCGTCCCCGGTATCCCGTCCTTTACTCCTCCAACCCCGGCGCAATCCTCCTTCGTCCCGGCTGGGAATACGACGGTGTCGATTATCCCTACGCCGCCTGCGACTGGGTCGTCTGGGTTTGTGGTGGTTGGGAGTAGTACGCCGACGAGCGCTGGTAGTGGGTCTAGGTCTGCGACTCGTACTACTGGTGCGGCGATGGCGAGTGCGACGAGTCCTAGTGCTGCTGCGGCGGGAGCGGCGGGGTTGAGTGTGGGTGTTGTTGCGTGGGGATTGGTTTCTGGGGTGGTGGTTTTTGTGGGGGGGTTTTAAGGGGGGTTATGAGGGGATAGAAAGGGGTGAGGGATGAGGGGATCGATGGGGCATGAATGGGGATGGGACGAGGTTGTGGAGGGGATGGATAGTAGAGAGAGTGAGGGATGGAATAACGTGGTGGATTGGAAGATTTTTATTTTGTTTGTGGGAATGTTTAATTGCAAGAAGGGTGTTTTGGAGTGTGGGATAGATTTTTGGGATGGGTTTGTTCAGGGCTTGCGTGAAGTGGGGGGGCGAATTGTACATACGCGCAGGCATGAATGACAGGGATTTCTCTTATGATATGTGGGTTATGTGTGTTTGTGACATGTTGAGTATAAGAAGATCTCTTTGCCGTTGATTGTCATGTCATGGATTTCATGAGCTAGAAGGAGACTAAGGTCCAGCCGCTCCGACCTCCCTCCCTACCTACCATCTACGTATACCACGTCGGCTCCGGCACCTCATCCAGCAGCACGAACCGGCCCAACTCGTGATTCTTGTACGCCACAGGATCATGCAGCGTATGCGTGCGCACATCGCGAAAGAAGCGATCCAGCCCAACCTTGGCCGCCGTGGCGCGCGCACCCGTAGTCTCAAACACGCCCGCCGTGACGCGCAGCCCGGTATCCGTCGTCACGACCTTGACGGCTGCAACGGCCTCGGCCAGCACGCCGCGCTCGCGGGCGCTAAGCTGGGAGCGGGCCTTGAGATCCGCGGACGGGTAGCGGGCGTAGAGCGCTGCGATGTCAGCGGCAGCGGAGTCTGCGAGGGCTTCGGCGGCGCGGGCGTGGGCGTAGAAGTTGCCGTAGGCGGCGAGGATGTAGAATTCGTCTGTGGCGGCGGGATTTGGGTCTGGGGTGTAGGGCCAGGGGCGGGTGTGTTTTGCGGTGTAGCGGGCGGCGAAGGTGAGGGCGCCCAGGGTGATGCCGAGGTAGAAGTTGCTGAAGACGAGCTGGATGGTGGGCAGGAGGAGGGAGGCGTAGGGGATGCCGAGGACGGCAGGGTCAGGTTTCTGCCATTGCGGGTTCCAGCCGAGGGCGTCGGACCAGGGGGCGCGGACGTTGGAGATCTTGACGCTGCCGGATTCAGTGAGGCGGAGGCCGATGTTGTTCCAGTTGTAGGCGAACTGGATGCCCGGTTGGGCAGTGGGGACGAGGGCGAAGATGTGGTCTTCCGTGCCGGCGTAGACGCCCTCGAGCACCGTCAAGTCGGAGATGACGCCGCCGGTGTTGAAGTTCTTGACGCCGTTGAAGACAATCTCGTCGCCTTCCGAGGTGATGGTGAGGTCGGAGTCGCGGGGGTTGACCGCTCCGCCGACGAAGTAGTTGTTGCTCGTGATGAGGTTTGCCACGCGCTCCGCTTGTTCAGGAGTGCCGACGACGTTCGCGGTCGTGGACCAGAGGAGATGGTATCCCAAGAGCATACCGAGTGAGCTAGGGCTTCTATCAGTCCCCTTCGTTCTGGACAATGTGAACTCGTTTCTCTACTCACCCGTCTCCCTTGGCAACCTCACGAATGACCTTGTAACCAACGCTCCAAGAATGTCCACCACCACCGTACTTCTTTGGCCCCATCACCTTCAGTAGACCAGAGTATTTGAGCAAAGCCACCTCAGCCCGCGGAGACTTGTTCTCTCGATCACGAACAGCTGCATCAGCTGCAAGCACCTCTGCAACCTCCGCAGCTCGCTGCACCCATTGTGCTTCGGTGGAAGGTAGCTTGCCAGCCCACTTCTTCTCAAAGTCGGCATATACGGCCGGGTCAGTTTGCGGTATAGACGCTCCTTCGCCGTTCGGCTTGAACGTCAATCCGTTTGAAGCTCCATTGGTCGCCATTTCCTTCTCGGAAGTCTTGACGGAAGTGTATCAAGACGAAGAAGTCGGCGGTGCAGAAGTATATATCTACGTGCCCAATTGCATGGCTCGCAGTCCTGGCATTTTATCCCCAGTCACAACAATCCTTGGATGTAGAGCTGCCAGTAGTCTCGTCAAGCGACCTATCATAGTCACCAGTTCCCACTGATGTTGATGGGTGTTGCTATGGCGTGCTGAGACATCGGAAATGGGGACGCGCTAATGCTGTGACTGTAGAGTGAAGATCCGAGAACGCGGAGAGGACAATAGAGGGTATTGGCAACTTTTGTTTTGTATTTTCGTTACGGCAGCGTCTCCTTGGTGAGGCGGGATGTGTCAGAGTGAATGCCGGTCGGATGATCTACTCATGGGCTGGATTGCGTGCTCAAGTAGCTGGATGAGAGAAGCGATGTCGCTTATCGCTCTCCTATCGGTCAAACGATTAACCAATCTGTACCCAGACTGCGATATCATATGGCGCAGCTAAACAAGCCCCTGTCATGTCGCGGCTTTCGCTGCGGGATGATGTAAGTAGTCGACGGATTCGTTGCTGTTGTTGCAATCTACTCTACCAATAGACATCCCTACGCCTTCGAATATCGCCGTCTGGCTATTGCATCGGCACCATGACAGCGACCGTATCAGTCACCGCACAGAAACGTGCCTTTGATGAAATAGACGATGACAGAACGTTGAAGCACCGCAGGGTGGGCAATGTTCCGAATCTGCAGCATCAGCTTCTTCTACACAAGAAGGCTCAGCCATTTGAACTGCATCGGGCTGGAGATGTTCCCGTCGCAAAGCCTGGCGAAGTCCTTATAGAAATACAAGCAGTTGGACTGAATCCCATAGATTGGAAGAGCGCGTAGGTCCTCTCCATGAAGCTTTGTTTGGTAGACCACTGACGACTGGAAAGGTTATATGGTTTCGCGATACCCGCATTCCCCTGTATCAGTGGACGCGAGTTTGCAGGGACCGTGGTATACGCAAATGGCAAGAATGATTCTGGAATAGTAGTTGGAGACCGTGTAAGTAATGCACTGCAACCTGTAACAAAAGCTGATGGTGCTGGCATATCAGGTGCTGTCAATAGCCACCGACTATCGCGACTTTCGAAAGTCTGCCTTCCAGCAATACGCAGTCTCGACTGCATTCAACGCTGTCAAGATCCCAAGACATGTCGACCTCGCACATACCACATCTCTCGGCGTCGCATTCGTCGCAGCTGCACTCGCGCTTGGGGTATGCCTCGGTGTTAACTTCGCAGGCCCAGTGACTGAGAGGTCCCTCTTGAAGACAGCCCAGAATCAAGATCCTGAGACTTTGCCCAAAGACGTACGAGACGAAGTTCTGAACGCAATTTCCCCTAGCCACACGCCATATGCAGGAGATTGGATTCTGATATACGGAGGTGAGAACAACCACTGATGACAAGACCTCGTGGGACTGACTTCCGCCATTCAGCTTCCTCGATCACAGGGCAGATCTGCATACAGCTATGCAAACTAAGCAACCTAAGAGTCATCGCCGTAGCAAACGAGTCTCGTCATGGCGAGAGACTCCGGGCTCTAGGGGCCGGTACGTCACGAGGCTGGCGAATACCAGTAGACATGCTGACATTACAGATCTAATCGTGGACCGCGAAGACTTGGACAAGGCAGCAACGCAAATCCGCGAGTCCGTACCAGGCTCCTTACGCTTTGCGATAGACTGCGTAGGCAAAGAGACAGCTGCGTGGTGTCAAGACCTTCTGGCGGGTCAAAGTGCTCTCCCAGCAGCAGAGCTTCGCCGTAGATCGGAGGACCGTGGCAGCGATCCAAGCAACCAAGGCTATTTAATGTGCCATCTGGTCGGCCTGACAGGTTTGCCGAAGGAACAGGCGGCTAGTGTCAGACAACACCAGGTGCCCATCAAGCTCTTCCATGAGAATCACGCCCTGGGACGGGAAATGAGCTCATGGTTGACCGAGCTACTGGGACAAGGCCTCTTACAACTACCGGAGGTCGAATTGTTGAAGGGAGGACTTGGGTCCATTAATGCGGGGTTGGACAGATTGAAGAGCGGCGCCTTGTCGGGAAAGCGATTAGTTGTGGAGCTCGACCACATGCTCGAGAGCAAGTTGGCTGTTTGGCCTCCAGAAGACGGCGGCTTCTGTTGGTGTTGAAGCTTGCAGTCGAAGTGTCCTGGACAAATGATGTCGTCGTCTTCGTCGTCGTCGTCGTAGAGGTTCGCACTAGCATAGCGTATTAGACAGTTTCAGGGAGACTTGGGCTTACCAAGATCCAACCAATGAGATTGGCATCCAGCAAAGTTACACGTCTAGCGCGAGTCAACGGACCTGATCGCGCCATACACATGACAATTGCAACACTGCTCTGGTGTTTGAATGGTGCTGGCGATCAGCTGTGGGATAGAAGCTTGATCCTGGGTGATGTGATCGTTTGAGGGGTAGTACGTGATCTATCGGGTAGCCATCGACATGAGATGTGAAAGAGAACCATTGCGTAGGAGAGGAGCAGAGTAGAAGCTACGACGAAATGGAGATGGTGTCCTTGTAGTGGTGCTGCATTTCAGGTCATAATCGAATATTGAACCACTTTCCTTGTGGTCGTGGAATAATTGTCGTGTTGCGTTCTGCGACAGTTTGCTATATCCTGATATCCTGAGCACTCTTTTATCTCTTCCGTTCGCTCCCGTGCAACCATCATGGCCAATTCCAACATCAATTCAGATCCAGAACGAGTCAAGTTTGCGTAAGTAGCCGAAGCAAAGCTAATTGCATAACGTTGGAAGCTCACATCGCCAGGTACTGGGTACCTAATGTCTCTGGAGGCTTAGTGATATCAAAAATCCCACAAAAGACAAGCTGGGACCTGAAGTCAAACATCAGCTACGGACGAACTGCCGAGGACGTCGGTTTTGAGTACGCACTCACTCAGATTCGGTTCACGGCCGGGTACGGCGCTGCAAATCAGCACGAATCAGTCAGCTTCAGTCAAGCTATCCTGCAGGGTACGGAGAAGCTGAAGCTCATTGCCGCGCTTCTGCCTGGACCGTGGAATCCAGCCGTCGCAGCAAAGCAGATTGCATCCATCGACAACTATTCAGAAGGCCGAATTGCAGTCAATGTCGTGAGCGGATGGTTCAAAGGCGAGTTCACGTCCATTGGGCAATGGTGGCTCGACCACGCAGAGAGGTATCGTCGAAGCAGAGAGTTCATGGAGTGTCTACGAGGCATCTGGACAGCAGGCGAAGACGGATTCACTTACAAGGGAGACTTCTATCAGTTCCACAACTACAACCTCAGCCCTAAGCCGATCCAGAAGCCGCATCCCGAGATATTCCAGGGTGGTAACAGCGACGACGCACGAGACAACGGTGCTGAAGTGGCTGATTGGTATTTCATGAATGGCAACACACTCAAGGGCTTCCGTGATCAGATCCAAGACGTCAAGGCACGTGCCCGCAAAGTTGGTCGCGAAGAGCACGTCAGATTCGCCGTCAACTCGTTCGTCATCCTGAGACCGACCGAAGCTGAGGCTGTTCTACAGCTTCAGGAAATCCAGGGCAAGGCCGACAAGGAGGCCGTAGAAGCATTCGGTGAGGCTGTCAAGTCTGCTGGAAGCTCGACCAGCAACAAGAAGGGCATGTGGGCGGATAGCAAGTTTGACGACCTTGTACAATATAACGATGGCTTCAAGACGAAGCTCATTGGCACCGCAGAGCAGATTGCAGACCGAATTCTACTGCTCAAGAGTCTCGGCGTCAATCTGGTGCTGACGGCATTCCTTCACTACGAGACAGAAATTGCGGCATTCGGAGCAGAGGTCCTGCCATTAGTGCGTAAGCTCGAAGCTGAAGGCCGTGGAAAGGATGCAGAGTTTGAGATTGCGAAGACTGGAGCAGTGTATGAAGACAAGAGAGTCGTGAATGGCGACGCGAATGGAGACGCGCGACCGGCGAAGCGCGCGAAGAAGGCCTGAGGCAGTACTTGCAGCCTGGGGCAGTAATTGTAGCCTGAGGCACCGAGTTTCATCGTCGGCGAGATCACCTCTCTATTTCTGTCTTCTCTAAAATCTACTGTACAAATCAGCATATACCTAATACTAGTCTAGTAGTCGTGCAAGTATGGTAATGATCCAAGCGCCTGAATGGCGGAATGAAGTATTGTTGTTACATATTGCTACAACCCCAAATTCTCCATACTAGATAATCTTCTACAAAACCACTCGCATGGATGTGTTGTAGCAAAACCATGATACAGCACAGCCAACCTCCCACCTCCCCACAAAACCCCAGCACAAAGCCCCACAAAGAACAAGGTATATCCAAACCAAACCGACAAAGCGCCGTGCCGTGTCTTGGACGCCCCTTTCAACGACAGGCGCACAGAGACACCCAGTAATTAAAGTCAAGTCAGGGGATGGATAGCACCGGGTAGGAAATCGAGAACGTCATAGTGCAGACGGATAGACAGATATTAGGAATGGCATGTCCTCCTCATCGTGAAGCATCAATCCACAGGCACGACTTTCGATCTACTTCTATATCACAAGCCCGATGTCTGGACGGAACCGTGGCCGTAATTCATTGTTTTCTTCATTCATTCGTTATACTGTATACCGCGTACATTTGAACAACACATAGAGACGCCGATTAATTCGACCGTAGTAGACACGCCAATCCCTCGCGCCGCGCCATGCCATGAATGCCATGCCCATAAGTGTTCACCCAAGAACAACTCCCGAGCCCAACACCGGCACTTTCAAAAAAACGCCCGAGAACACCATGCATCATCGCAACAACAGCAACGAAGAAGAAAAACACCACAGCCACCCAACATCACACGAACTTGCAAAAGCGTTTCACCAGACCTAGATGCACCCACCAACTCTCGCCCCGGCTGCAGGCCAGGCACTCAGAAGCCTCAAAAAGAGGTTGTCGATCCCCCCTCCCCTCCCTCAGCCCCCCGAATCCCAATCCGATCACTCCCCGAAAAACGCCAAGCCCGAACCCCAGTGTTGTGCATCCAATCCCAAAACACACACCAACACCCCCTTCGATCATGCGAGCAATTCACCCAGCAAATCAAAACCACACGCGCATCTTAATAAGAGAACAAGAAAAAGGAATAGCCATGTCAGACCAAACGTGATTCGCTGCCAACCCCAGATTTTCGCCCATTTGCAGGCGCCACTGCCGGCCGGGTGGCGAATTCATGGGGTTGAATGATGTGCATCGCGGATACGTCGGGAGGAAAGAATAAGGTGGTGGTGGCGAGTGTGTATTGTGACTCGTGGGTTTCCAACTGGGCGCACGCGTTTTTGACAGGGCGGGCCTGGCCGTTGTCAGATCAGCGGGCCGTTTTCTGGAATACCAAGGGGGGTTTCGCTGGGGGAAGTATAAAGCAACGACTGGGCCCCGTCCAGGTATTAAGGCGCAGCACACACACACATTGCACATGACGGAGCCTTGTCTCGTCATTCCGATCGAAGACCCTCGGCACAACTACTTTGGACATTCAGACCTTTGGGTTCGTGAATTCACGACATCTTCGCTCGTGGGGATTTTTATATCACGGTCGGTCTTGCTCCACAAAGAAGCGTGCGCCGTTGTCGACGGCTATCCGCATCAGATTCGTCATTGTTGCGGTGCAGGGCTGCTTCAGTGTCATGGACACGCGCACGCTCTGCTGGCCGGGGATGTTGTACTGCGCCGCGTAGAGATTCGTGTCTTCGGTGGTGGCAGTCATGCTCATATCCGCGTCCATGGATCCAGTCGGATACCCGTAGCCCGCGGACACGGAGTAGCTGCCCATCGCCGGACTTGTGGAAGCAAACGTCGGCGATGTGGTCAGTGTGTTGCTGAAATACGTGCCGACGTAGCCGTCTGCGGAGCCCTTGTGTAAAAGAGCTGGATCTACAGAGCTGTCTGCGTTTACTTGGGACTGGTTCCACCACGTCTGTGGTGTTGGCGTGGGAAGATCGGCATAGGCCGCAGTATCGTATGACGCGGTGGGCATGCTATATCCGCCGTAGTAGGTGGAGGAGTTGTATGAAGGGGAGCTGACTTGTGGAAATACAGAGTCTTCGGCTCCCCAGGAGGTACCGAAGTCGCTGTTGCTATAACTAACGGACCCGCGGGTGCTATCTGAGTAGGTAGGGGAGTTTCCTGTTCTTGCACTGTCGATTCCAGAGTCATTCTCGTAACTACACGAGAAATCGTGGTCTGTCTCGGACTGGTATTCACTTTGTTCGTCGTCGTCATCGTCATCATCGTCATTGTTGTAGTAATTGGCATATGCATCAACGCTTCCTCCCTGGTTTTGGATCTTCCGCGTCAGGACTGTATATCTGGTCGAGAGTTAGCTGTGGTCTGACAAGGATGCATCAAAGTCTTACCTATTCTTGATGCAATTCTTCGATCTTCCGGGAAAATACAGCTTTTGAATCTCCTTCCAGTGTCGGCCGATTTTGGAGACTGCATAGAGAAGTTGCTGGTTCTGGACATTTGTCAACAATGAAATCCTGTACGAAGCAACAGACCAGACGTACCTCTTGCTCGGACCATTCACTTCTATCAAGTTCTGGATCCAAAGACTGCTGCCATCTTTTCGCGCATTCTATACGGAATGTCAATATGTTTGTTATACAGGGAACGGATAGCAGGGGTACTGACGGTCTGCACTCCTGGTCCTTACTTCCTCAGCAACCAAAGTCCATCTACTATGACGTCAGTCTACGTTCTAAATATGACTTCCATGGAAAAGAGCAATGGTACGACAGGGTGGAATAAGGGACCTCACCTCTGGCCATGACGTTCAACGCCTCGTCGTAGCAGAGCGTCTTCAGACTTGGCCCATTGACCTTTCTTGAGGCCTCCTGCAACAGCGTTGTGCCAACGCTTCCGGCAGTCTTTATTTGTGCGTCCAGGGAGTTTCGAGGCAATCCGGCACCAATCCTTTGCTTCCCCTTCGGCAACTATAGGAGGCACAATCAACACTACTGTACTGGGTGCTGGCAGTGACCGGGGGCGTCAAAGGGTCCACTCACGTTGTGCAAGGACCTCATTTCTTAGAGCTTTGTCCTCCTCAGCCGTCCATTTCCTAGGCATGCGAGGCATGATGTAATGTTGTTGATGCACAATGATATATGGTGGGTATGGGCAAGTATGTATGGACCGGGATGTGATATCGCTACGTGGAAGTTAATCTTGACTTTGGGTCTGTGACGGAAGAGAAGCTGTTGATGATGTGGAAAGGGGCAACAGGCTGAAGTATAAATCCCAAGCTGTCGAGGCTGACGATGAGTAGGTAAGAATGTCGAGCGTTGGATGAACACACCAAGCCGATCAAGTGCGACAGAAGGATCATGTCCAGGACATCATCTCGATCTTTTCAACAACCGGATAAACACCTAACAAGCGAAGACGTGTGTTAGACATGCGGCATATGGACCATGCATGTCCCACGTTCGAGCTTGATGGCCGCCTCTGACTTCATCTGGGGCACAAATGTCAGACTATTTCATCACCACGAGGCAGGCATGGGTCGGCCATAGCGTTGGTGGCGGAGTCAGAACAGAGGCGTGCTACATGTTCATGATAAGCTGGATAGGTACGAGTTCTGAGGCAGCCATGCCGGAGTCTAGTAGATCAACTACCAAGCTATGGATCCAACGAACAGGCGAAGAATTACGACGTCTGAAGGATTCCTGTCTGCACGTTAGAGACAATGGTTGTCTTCTCTCTGCACAGATCTATTCGCCTTGCCATGCAACATTGGAACGCCCCATAAACCGTTTGTTGTATGGACTCCACTGGGACCCGAGTACTGCGCTGGGTTTTGCGGCTGATTTCGAGGTTCTGGCCCCTGTCTTCAAAGACGCGTCAGGCAGAGGATAGAGGGAGATGCAAGGAGGGAAGCCAAGCCTGAAGCGGACTGGCTCTCGTATACGAGCTTTATGTGATGGCACAAGCAGTATGACAGCCGAGAGCTGCATCACACAGAACCAGAGGTATGGTTTTCCGAAGGTCGGATACGGCGTGCTATGGCGATGAGAAGCAAGACCAGTTTCAATGGAAGAGTTGTCCTGCATAATGCTAGCACTGCTACTCGATAATCAGGGTCTCCGGACGAATTTGGCGATGCCAATGAAGCATTATCTGGGCCAAGCGGATGGCCGGGCCACATGTCTGACATGCATATCCTCGTCGGTTGAGACGAATGGTAAATACTGGGCTTGCATCCGACAGGAACGGTACCGCGCTAGGGTCCCCTGCTCCCGGTATCTCAGTATTCGCTGATCGCATTCCCATGTGCTTTCGCGATGCAGATGATGTTACGGTTAAGCCCATTTTCCCCCGCGCGTTTGCTCTTGTCAGTTATCCTTGCAATGAAGCATGGAGTAGCAGTAAGATTATGTCTAGCTCAAGAGATCCTCTGGGTGATACTGTGCACAGTAACAGGGTGACATTCGGTATTAGAAGAATCGGTGAGGACCCGGTGCAACCAGATTGGATCAAGTTGAAGATAGAGCTGTCTTAGCAAGCTTAGGGTACGTTATCAGTTAGCTGATGATGTGGTGACCAAGCTGGAGAATGCTCGTCAGCGTCGTTATACTGCTCATTCATGCTCAGTATTGTCGAACCAGCGATTCTACCATTCCAACCTCCAACAAACTCGGCATAAGCAAGGTCAGGTCCTGTAGCATCCTGTTGGAGGAAATGTAACTGTCCAAGTAAGTACTGTACAAGATAGTGGCTCAGCAGCTGCTCAATTGACGGGAGTAACAAGGTGCGGGCCGCGATCGACAGTTGAAATCCCATCCGGTCAACGTACAAGCGTCAGGTGTAGCACTATGTTATGGAGTATTGCACGGTTTGAGTATTGGTCAAGACATCTTTGACGATCATGTTGGCGTGTGGGGTTTGCGTAGCGTGGGAGGCTTATCGATAAATCGACCCTAATCAAGTCATAAAGTGATGAAAAACATTCTTTTTTTGGCTGAAGCTACGTTAAGATGCACGAGCTAGCTGTGGCTGGTGAGAAAGTTTGTTCGTGCCCCCAGAAAAATGTCTTGTTTATTACTCAATCACTCTATGATCATCGTCTAGCGCAAGTTTCTGATAGGAGAATTACGCTGGTCAGGCATGCGTCATCATCAAATCACCCCAAGAAAAAATAGTCCCATCATGTCAGGCTCACGGCCACGCTCGACAGCATAGCCAACGCGTCGTGCGGTCTCGCATTCTCCCCATATCAATATCTTCCGAGCCTACCGTGCCCGTCCTCCCGAATACCATTTGCCGTGTAGGAAGTAGTTCTTACACCAACCGGTCCCGCGTTGACAAAGACGAACAGCCAGTAGAACCCATACCAACATTTGAGTTCTTTCGCTACTAGCCAGGTTGGTGATTTTTCGTATTCCGTGCGTCTCTGCATATCGCAACCGTGAAGTGAGTTGTGCTGCGGAAGGAGTACATAGTCTGATATCTTGCAAAAGGCATCATCCAATGACTAAAAGCTGCCGTGGCTCTATCGATCCTGTATCTTGGCTCGTGTTAGATCCACCCTCGATTTCTGCCTTACCTTGTCTCAGCACACCCGCTTAGTCGGCATCGCTCGCCGGACTATCGTGGGCTTCGTCGCTCCTATTGCTGTACCCCACGATACGAAGGTGGCTTTTGCGAGGCCGGTAGACCCTAAGGCAGCAGGGGAAATGCGACAGTCTGAGGCGAGTGCACGTGAGGTAAGGAACCTGGCTTGCATTCTTTTGTTGACCCACTCCTTCTAAACGTCTAGATGGTGCAGATCTTCTGTGCCCTGCAGCGAATAGCAAGATACGTGCGTGACGTGGGCCGTGGACTCGTGGACCCATTCAGTGACCTGCTATCTTTGGCCCGTCAGGTACCATCAAGATGACTATTCGTAGAACAACCGCAAACCCGATAGCGCAATTGCGATGTTCACAGCTTAAGATCTGTTTCAGGTGTACTGGATGGTGGCCCTCGCATGGGATCTGATACATCATGGAGTGGTGTGTTATGATTTAGGCATGTCATCTGTACTCGGGTCCGCTAATACAGTAGACACTCCAAGAACCCCAAGAAGTTAGGCAAGCGAGCCAAACCCACTATCACAGCCAGACAGACACCAGCTGAAACTCTCGACCGCTGTATGTCGGACCAAGCTTTCGGGTTTTGGGGGCGTCTCTCTCGGAATGCTTGCCGTTGACGCGAAAAGATCGGCCAGCAGCACCCTGCTGTTCTGCCCTCACGAAGCCACAAGCGCGGACAGTTTGTATTTTACTGCATGCTGATCGGTAAGGAACATGTTCGTCCGGTAACGGTTCCTTTGATGATAACGACGCTATCAACGCTTCTTTGGCTGGGAGTGAGCCATGCAGTGCCTCAACGGGACATTGCTGTGAACGTCGCGTGAAGCAACAGGAATGCGCGGCTTATTCCGGGGGGTTACGCATATTCCATTCTTGCATTCCCGTTTCCGCGTCGCAAAGCTTGCCCGGCCTGGATGCATCCATAGATTCAAGCAGCACTGCCTGCACCTGTTCGTATAGTGTGACAAGGCCAGCTCTTTGTGGTGACAGCGCCCTTGCTGCCATTATCTCACCGTCGAATACGGTTCACAGCCCGATCTTGACGGCCAATAGGAGGCCGGACCCGAGTACAGAGGTCATCCTGGGGCGCACGCCTCGCTTGGTGGCCGTGTAGCTGTAACCTGGTTCAGCTTGGCGTTGAGGCCTGCCGGCTCCGAAGAACAACATCAACAAGACAGCATGGAGGCTTCGGAGACCCGTACAGTCGGACTGATCGGTCAAGGGATACATTTGCGCAGCAGAAGGGTTTCAGAAGGAATACGAGGGCGTCGAGCCAGGTGTGACGAGATTGATGAGCTGACAAGAGGTGTATGGGCGGTGTTCTGTCGGTCGACGTTTTCGGCAGCTCCGAGGTATGAGCAAGCTCAACGTCAAGGTTCGAATGCAGCGGTGAACGTGGTTGCGTGGATCGAAAGTACAATCAACATCGGGAGGTGTGAGCATAAACTGTTGCTCCACAGATCGCAGTCAGTACAGGGCAGTCCATTGATAAACAAATGCATACCTGGCGCATCGTGTGATGAGATGCGACGCTGACCCGTCCATCTCATAGACTTCCAAGGCATGTGCAGTTACTCTGGAAATCCTGCCAGTACCAGATGAAAAAGACCAGAGATGAAAAACGATTCCAACTTTCAATGAGAGAGGCGTGAGGGGTCTGGTCTATGATAACGTCGACAATCGACGTTGGGATAGAGCTGGTGGCACTAGAGCCGTCGTGACGAGGATGATGCCAGAACAGGAACCAACCCTCAGTTTCATCCACATCTGCCAATCCTTTTCGCTCATGGTGGTCAAGTGCCTCCGCGTACTCGGGACTTCTTCCAGCGGCATCGTGCACTGGAAAGCTTTTCAAGGGTCCAGAGTCCGGAGAGGCCTGCCTGGAGCCGGCAAAGGGGACAAGTCGGCAAGTCCACGAGTCAGAGGGAGCTTCGACGGACTTGTTGTACGCCAGAACTCACTAGAGCTCCGTGGTGGTGGCGAAAGACCGGGGAAACACCCAGCCTTAATACGGGTAAGTGAACGTTCGAATAGCGTTAACTCCGGAGGCATGCGGCATAGTCGGTCATAACTTCTCAAATCAGTCCTATGAGAGGTCATTAATTCGATGAAGCACGGAAGCATCTTGTCTTCTGACCGTGTTATAATATTGCACAGAGTATATGTACTCAGGTCTGACCTACAGCGCAAATATCAAGAGCAAGTATATATATAGAGTGTGAGAAGGCAGATAACTGCGCCGCATTGTCAGACCCAACATGATAGTGTTCGTTACAAGTCTATCAACGGTCCAGAACATGATGTTCGTCTATTCACACGAACCTCACAATCCCAAACAGACGCCACATCCGAGACTCCAACACGTTCTACAGCATTAGTAAACCGACAAGGGAACGGAGATGAGTATATTCTTGTAGATGCTATACAAGACTGGGCCATATGTATAAAAGAACCCTTCAAGTCTCACCGCCGGTCATGAATGGGACTTCGATCCTTTATAGAGATGCTGTAGGCCAAGTATGAACGGACACAACTCTATAAAAGTCGTTCAGGGCTTGATATACCCAATGTATCACAATGTGCCACACCAACACCAACGATCTCCAGATATAGCCTGTCCAGTAAGATGTTGCATTATAACATGAAGCGCCCGGTTTATTCGTGCCACTACTGCTAGTCACGATGTTGGGAACGTCACTGGCCAATCCTCCACTTCTTCTCTCCTTGTATGCAGTATACGCCTCTTTATGAACAACGAATTACTCAATAGGCTCTCAGATAATGTATAGCTTCGCGTGTGTGGCGAGACGTGACTAACAATGCCCTCACATGAAGGTAGGTGTATTGAGCGAGTACACATCCAATAATTAGTTAGCGGATTCCAACAGCCAAAAACTGGTCTAGAGCGAAAGAGAATCAAATGGCACCATCTGACTCCTGTGGCCAGGCATCATGCGCTAAACTTGGCTCCGGGGACCCGAGTACAGGTACAAGGAGATACCTAGTACCCTCAGATCTCTGGCGGAGTATCTCCGACATTCGACGAGCCCTTGCTCAAGGAGATGCGTCACTCGCTCAGGTATACATGTAGTAGCCAGCATGAGAATTACAAGGGAAATTTGCGCAATTGGTAGGGCGTTCTGTGATATACATGATCAAAGGATAGAGGAAAAGGTTGTGGCTACCGGGCTTGTAAGGAATAAGAGGAAGCTAATCATGGTCATTAAAATCATTTGAATCATCATTTTTACATCAACTGGGAAAAAGAAATCTATCCATCAGCATTGACAGGATCCCTCACACGAACATAGCCGGATCAAGGGAAAGTTCAGTCTGGACCTTAAACAAGCAACGCTAATAGGTCATGTCCCCACATAGCCCATGCATAGAGCAGGGCTCGAAGGAGAACTTTCTAACATTGATACACCAACAAGAGCCTCAGGGTTCAGGCCTGGACCCCGTTACAACCTGACAGCCACCTACCATAAGAACGATGACGTCCCGTCACCCAGATCGCCAGATCACAGCCCACCATCCTCGATCGCCAATCCCCATCACGTGCAATGACTTACTGGAACACACCGTGCTTCCTCCAGGATGCCAAGTACTTGTCAAGCAGGTCCAAACCCACCGGGCCGAACTCGCGTAGGTTACTAGAGACGGCCTGAGTCTCCTTTGAATGCAGAACAAGGCCGCCACCAGACAGCTTCTCGAACTCGCCACTGAAGAACTCCTCAAGGTTCGACACCGAGCCGTTGGCTAAGACCTGCTCAAGCCAATCACCAAAAGGAATAGGAGTCTTGGAGGGGAGGCCGAGTCGTTGGGCCAGCTCAGGCACGAGTTCTTCCCATGATTGACGGACCGGGTTTTCCACGTGGTAAATGACGGTAGGAGATGTTTCATCTAGGGTGATGTCGATGATAGTGCGGGCGGCGACATCCATCGGGAGCCAGGAATAGGTCTGCGAAAGATGTCAGTCAAGAGACCTTAGGTGCCGGAAGGGAGACAGAAAGGGGGGCCCAGATGACTTACACCATGGAGAGCCGGCATTCGACCAATAATCTGCGAGGCCTTCAGAAGCTGCGGGAAATGTTCGTCCTTGGCCCAGTGGCCAGCAGTCGTTGTGCCACTCATCTGGCCAAGACGCAGAATTGCAGGCTGGAAGCTCTGTCCGTGGGTCTTCACGGCATGCTCGAGCATCCTTTCACATACCCATTTGCCTTCGCCATATCCCATTGGCGCCGTGTAGGAAGGATCTTCAATCGAGATCTCTGGAAGGACGTTGCCGGGATATCGCGCGCAAACAGCGATGGTGGAGGTGAAGATGAGCTTAGGACGAACAGCTGGTCGGACTGTGTGAATCTTGACCGCAAATTCGATAAAGTTATACACAGCACGAATCTGAGACTCCATGGACTCCAGGGCCCGCTGGAAGTCCATAGGCCAAGCACTGTGGATAATGTGAGTTACGCTGCTCACGAGACGGGTGTAGTCCTGCTCAGGAAGTCCAAGGTGGTCCTTCCCAGTCTCGGCTTGCATGATCTCTACTTTGTTCCAGGATTCTTTGGGCATATCCATACCACGATACTCGAAAGCCTTATACTGACGGTCGATAGCATTTGCGATGGAGCCCTTAGGATCGCGCCTGTTGAGGCAGACAACGCGCGAAATGGTAGGGTTGCGACATAGCTGCTCAAGAAGATTTGTGCCAAGATTACCAGTCGAGCCAGTGATGAGAACAACAGCACCACTGCTGCTTGGGATAGCGTCGATTTCGTTGTTGAATCGACTGAGAGCAGCGTTCATACGCTCTTCGCGGGATAATGCCTGTCCAGCTCCAGCGGTAAGTGCTTTGGCCAGTTTGCTGACTGTAGGATTGCGGTAGATCGTATCTGGCTTCGCAGGAGTGGTAAGGCCAGCAAATTGCTCCTTATTGACAGCACCATTCAACAAGCGAGCTACGCGCGTCGCTTCCAATGAGTCCATACCTGCCTCGAAGAAGTCTACGTCGGCGTCAAGGGACTCTTTAGAGAGCCTTCCTTCCCATGCAATGTGGATGACGTCTTTGACGCTCTGCTCCAGATTGCTGGCATCAAGGCTGAAGGAAGTGACGGAAGATCCTTCGTTCTCAAGTCTTTCATAGACTTCATTGATTTCGTTTTCAAAGACTCTCAAGACTTCGTTTCGCATGACTGAGCCTTTGTCGGAGCGTGGAATGACTTTGTCCTCAGGCTTAAGAAATATTGCACTGCGACTTGTGATACGGGCGTGTCGGTCCATAACCAGGTTGGTCTTCTCGACGATCGGCCAAATAGTGTTGATAAATTCTTCACGGCCGCTCTCGGGGACAGCTGATAGCGGCTCGATCATGATCCCAATTTCCTCTCGGTGCTGTCCGAAGACGACAGCCGTTTTGACTTGATCACAGGAGTTTAGAGCTTGTTCGAGAAGCTGTGGCGACACTTTCTCTCCCGTAGCAAGAACAATCATGTCGTCCTTCCTACCAAGCACTTTGACCTCTACCTCCTCTCCCTTCGCATTTGGATTTTTGATCAGAAGATCTTGGATCTCAAACTCATCAGGCCAGCCGAATGGCTGCCCAACAAGCTTCCAGAACTCTCCTTCTTCACCCTCGGCATCTGCACGCTTGAGTTCAAGGCCTAGATCCTTCCGGATTTTGATATAGTGCCAATCGTATGACGAATCTGGTACGAACAAAGGCGCGATCGCTCCGAGCTCTGTGGTACCATAGTGGTTCAGAACACTGATCCCCATGTCTGTGAGAAAATCGCCAACGTGAGCTTTTATAGCTCCACCACCAACAGCTACGAAGTCCAGGGGTACAAGAGCTTCGTACATCCCTTCGGAATTCTGTGAGATCTCCTCCAGAATGTTGGGAACTGTCATAAGGGCATTCGCCTTGGTACGACTTAATAATTCGACAGTTGAGCTTGCCGATGGAATGATTGACGCCGATGGGAAGCAGCATGTCTTGCCGGTTGATAGACTGACAGTTGGTGCGAGTTGGCCAAAGCCCTGTATGCTATTAGTATTCACGGCTCTTGATCTAGTCTTGGGGACTTACATGGTACAATGGAAGAGTAGAGAGCATGACGCCTTCACATTCACTGGGCTTGAGAGTGTGGCAGGCAGCAAAGCCGAGAAGCCATCGCTGAGTAAGTCCGATAGGCTTGGGTAGACCAGTGGTACCAGACGAATGGAAGTAGATGGCGTGTCTGTTGTCCTCTCTGAGAGTTTTGCTAGGACCCCAAGACTCCCTGCGCTCGTTCACAGAGAGTGCTGCAGCCTCCAAGAAGAACTGATAGGGTGCAGCTGTGAGAGTCTCAAGTGTTTCATGAGATTCCATAGCTGCAATACCCTCTTCAGCAACCTTGCTGGTACGACTGGAAGTGATGATCGCTTGTGCGTTCGTCTTTGTAAGTAGGTGTCCCACAGCTGCTGGTGAAAGCCTGGCAGACAGAACAACGACCTGATACAATTTAGCAAATGAGAGAAAAGTTGAGGGTATGTCACAATTCTCAGTAGGAGCTAAACTTACAGGGACCTCTAATCGTAGTAGAGCAGACAGGTAAATGAACAGTGTAAGATCACTTCCTAGGAACAGTGCGATTGGCCGGCTA
This sequence comes from Pseudovirgaria hyperparasitica, assembly GCF_010093815.1. NCBI lineage: Eukaryota > Fungi > Ascomycota > Dothideomycetes > Acrospermales > Acrospermaceae > Pseudovirgaria > Pseudovirgaria hyperparasitica. The sequence continues at coordinate 2,066,910 of NW_022985550.1, forward strand.
TCCGTTATGGAGCCATCTGAGTTCGTCCGTGGAGACTGAGCGCCAGGGACATGTTGTTGTATCCAGTGGACGCCTTCATCAACAAGGTTCCTCAATGTGCGAAATGTGATTTCTGCGAATTTCTCATGTTTACCATTTGAGCGCTCCTCTTGGAGTGCAAAGACGTGGTCCGGATTGAATCTTGAATTGAAATCAATCAGGTCTGGTAGTGATCGTATGTCATTCTTTGTGGGATTGACGGGAGGGCGGAGTAAATCAAACTTCGGCCTTTGGAACACTTGGGATCCGTTGATGTTGTCCGATTCTTCGTATATAGCTGATGGTGCCATCGTGTGTTCGACGTGTGGTTAGGATTGGGAGACCGCGAATGCTTACAATTCAAGTGTTATATATCCCAGACATCACATTGAAAACGCCTCTGACGAACTTCTCTAGTATGTTCATTTTTGGAAACACGGGGGACGCCCTTAGACGATTTACACATGGCGTAATGCACTGAGACTGCCAGCAGGTGGGTCCAACAGGAGTGCTGTGGCCTCAGCTTCCACGAAACTGAGTTACAATGTCTCAGGAGCCCAGGGTCCTAGGAGCCGAGTTAGGCTGATTCATAAAATGACCTCATGGCTGAGTCCTTGTGTTATGTGTGGTGCCCATAAGCATACGCGGGTCTTCGTACTCCATAGGTTGAACTTACGAAAGCGGTCAACTGTATGGCATTGATTCAGGGCTAGGAATGGCGAGGGTCCGGCAAAGGTCTCTGAAGAACGTAAGCAATGAACACGATAGTGGTGAGATCCACGGTAGGCATTGTTATTGTCAGTGACTGTGACGCAGGCGGCGGGCCTGACTGTCCGTGCTACCCTGAATATACACCGCTTAAATAACTTTGTCGACTCACCCTGGCTGGTTGAGTATATGCCAGCCTTTGTTTGACAACAGTTTACTTTTTCATACTTCTCTTGACGTTGTGTCGTTGTTCAGTAACATCATCGAGCGTACAAATTCGAGCAGATCCCTTCAGAAAAGGCAAACGGGACGATCAGACCCGGAACCAAGAATTCTGCAGCGTTTATCTTGCAATATCAGACGTACAACATCCCACAGCCCATTCTAAATCTCGGAGATAGTCTCTGCGAACCCCATTCTAGCAGTCAGATCGATGTCCGGGGCACGGAGAGTAGCTTTCTTCGGAGGCCAGGGCAGTCGTTCTTTGTTCAGTCCGGAGCTGTGTGCCTTCGCACAGGCAAATGCGAAGTCATCAGCTGCTGCTGCGCATCTTCTTTCAGCATGTCACACAGCCTTTCTAGATGAGCTGTACAACTCTATCTCAGATGAGCCTATCGGCTTTAGGGATGAGTTGAGAGAGCTCAGAACAGCAGAAGATCTGCTGAACCCGCCATCAAACACTCACAACAACCCTATCATACAAGGCGTCACCCTTTGCCTGCATCAGCTACTAGGCTATCTTGCCAACACGCAGTACACGGCATCGACTGGACTATCTCTCGACCCGAAGCAGGGCGAGCTTAGCGAAACGGTGGGCTTCTGCTCGGGGGTCCTTCCAGCTATTGTCGTCGCTTCATCGAAGAATATTGCGGAGTACATCGAGACAAGTACAGCGGCTGTTCGAGTCGCTTTTTGGATTGGGTTCCGGGCGGCGAGCTTCAGCGAACAATCCGAAGACCACTGGCGAGATTTTCCGTGGAGTTTAGCCCTAAACGGGTATGGTCCAGAAGTTGTCGAAGACTACAATAGTGATGTGAGTCACCTGATCTGTTCTCATCATCAAGCAAAAGCTGAACTTAACCCGTCTAGCATCAAGATTCACCTGATCTTCAATTATGTATATCAGCAAAATCGAGCGAAACGTCATTCAGCGTTGCTGGCCCGAGCTTGGCACTGCGCAAATTCCGATCCGAGTATCTTGATTCAAGACATGATCGGAGCAGCGACCTAGTCCATGTGCACGCCTTGTATCATGGAGGACATCGAATGGAGGATGTCCTACGTCATGTGATTGATGATACACGCCGAAGAAGTATCAATTTTCCCTCGAGCGAGGACTTGAAAAGGATATCACTGCGCTCCTCCATTGATGGTCAGGTGATCAAAGCAGATGCAGAGAGTCGTTCTCTTCTTGAGACCGCAATCAGAAGTATTCTGGTAGATCAAGTCGATTGGAGCAGTACGTGGAAACAAATCAGCCAAGCTGCACCAAAGACTGAAGTTCTGGCGTTTGGCCCGCACTCGCGTTCACTACTGTCTACAACCACTAGCGATGGCCCAGCGAAGGAGATCAAGACTGAAGACCTTTCGGGACGGGGAGATAGTTCTCTCCCTGCATATGCGAACGAAGCCATTGCTATTGTCGGTATGGCCTGTCAATTCCCTCAAGGTAGCAACAAGGACATGTTGTGGGAGACATTAGAAAAGGGCCTGAACACTGTGGAAGAGGTAAGTCTGACCATTATAGTGCATCCACTTTCTTCTGACAATGTTAAAGATCCCCGAATCGCGCTTTGAGGTATCTCAATTCAAGGTAGATCCAGAAAACGAGAAAGGGGCTGGCAGAAAGATGGCTGCTAAGCATGGAAATTTCCTTGATAAGCCTTGGGCATTCGATCACAAGTTCTTTAATATATCGCCTCGGGAAGCCAAGTCGATGGATCCCCAAGTATGTGATTGAGTATCTGTCCCATCACTATGACTAACAAGCCTTAGCAACGACTACTCCTGCAAGGAGCTCTAAATGCACTTAATGACTCAGGGTATATCCCGGATGCAACACCTACATTTCAGAAAGAGACCATGGGATGCTATGTAGGGGTTGCCACTGGTGATTACACAGACAACCTGAAAGACGAGATTGATGTCTACTACAGTACTGGGACTCTCCGAGCTTTCCTCAGTGGGAAGATATCTTATCACTTCAAATGGAGTGGTCCTTCCGTTGTCATTGATACAGCTTGCTCGGCCTCGAGTGTGGCTTTGTACCAGGCTTGCAGAGCTCTAAACAATGGAGACTGCACATCAGCGGTCGCTGGAGGCGTCAATGTCATTAGCAGTCCTGACATGTATATTGGGCTGTCAAGAGCACACTTCCTTAGCAAGACTGGGCAGTGTAAAGCGTTCGACGTCACAGCTGATGGATATTGCCGATCTGAGGGCTGCGGCTTGTTCGTCCTCAAGAAGCTGAAGGATGCTGTTGCAGAGAACGACCGGATTTATGGAGTGATTCGTGGCATTGAGGTCAACCAATGTGGAAATGCTCACTCGATCACGCATCCTCATTCCGAGACCCAACAAGCGCTTTTCAGGCAAGTTGTGGAGAGAAGTGGGGTAGATCCGACTTCTATCGGAGTCGTCGAGGCTCACGGCACTGGGACACAGGTGTGTATATCGTGGCCTTAAGTGAGGGTCCTACTGACTGTCCATGCAGGCTGGAGATGCAGCAGAAGTTTCTAGTATCCAGAGCGTGTTTGGGAACAGGCCGACCAATCAACCTCTACACTTGACCTCGATAAAGGGGAACATCGGCCATGCTGAGGCTGCTTCGGGGGCTGCAGGATTAACCAAAATCCTCTTGATGATGAACAAGAAGAAGTTGCTTCCACAAGCTGGGTTCAAGAATCTCAATCCCAAGTTGGCAAGCATCAATTCACACAACATCAAGATCCCAACATCGGTAGAGGAATGGCGCTCAAGACGTGGTGTGCCACGACGAGCTCTGTTGAACAACTTTGGCGCTGCAGGCTCCAATGCTGCTATCATCGTCGAGGAAGCGCCCGACGGTGCAAAGCCAAAGGAACTTGTTCAGCGTTCAGCCTATCCTTTTGTCATCTCAGCAAGGACCGTCAAAGCTGTAAAATCGTACTGCCAAGGATGGCTACAACAGCTTGATCAGAATCCTGATTTGCATATCAAAGACATCACTTACACCGCGACTGCCAGAAGACAGCCATACGAACAACGATTGGCATTTGCGGTGACATCTGTCGAGGACCTCAAGCAAAAGCTGCAGACAGATACCGAGCCAAATGCAGTCAATTCAATGCATCGCAAGCCAATTGGCTTCGTCTTCTCCGGCCAGGGTGCTGTTTATCCTGGTATGGGCAAAGAATTGTTGCAAACCTGTACAGCCTTCAGCAACACTGTCACACAATGTGACCATCTTCTGAACAACATGGGTTTCCCGAAAGTCTCGCCTCTTCTTGAGGATGCCCATAACGCTATATCACCAAGTGAATATGTCATTGTATCACAATGCGCATGCTTCGTTCTTGAGGTTGCTCTTGCAAGAACATGGATTTCATTCAATGTGGTACCGGATGTCGTTATGGGTCACAGGTAAGATTTAAGATCATGGAAGTATTGACTTCGTGGCTAACGCGATCTAGCTTGGGAGAATACGCAGCCATGGTGATTGCCGGCGTCCTCAGCCTCCCAGATGCCCTGAAATTTGTTGCCACCCGAGCGAAGCTCATGGTAGACCTGTGTGAAGTGAAGGCCACCAGTATGCTTGCCTGCAACATGTCAAGTGATGAGGCCGAGAAACAAATTGCATCGAAACCCGAAAGCTTCCAGGGTTTGACTATCGCCTGTCAAAACAGCAGAGGAGACTGTGTGGTGTCAGGTCCCGTGTCCGCATTGGATCAGTTCAGTCATCACATCAAATCTGCCGGGGCTAAATGTAAACGTCTTGACGTTCCCTACGGTTTCCACTCAGGGGCATTGGATCCAATCATCGAACCACTATCCAAGGTCGCAGCCGAGATGAAGATCTCGGCACCAAAAGTTGCTTTTGGCTCGACAGTCTCCGGCAAGCTTCTTGACGAGACAGCCATCACACCAGAATACTTCACCAATCAGACAAGGAACACGGTGCTTTTTGCAGACCTCATGGAGTCCCTAGCTTCCCGATCCGAATTCAACTCTGCAACGTACCTGGAGATCGGCCCAGCTCCCATCACCCTTCCCATGATCAAGAGCGGACTAGCTGATGGGGACAGCCAGTTCCTCCCTTCACTAAAGAAGAACGAAAACCCCTGGACCACATTGGTCAGTGGTATCACCAAATTGGCACTGGCGAATTACACGATGCATTGGCGTAACGTCTTTGATGGATCTCAAGGTAATGTCATCGACGGCCCAGACTACCCATTGGACAAGAGTGAAATGTTTGTCCCTTACAAGGAGCCCACACGACAAGAGTTGTCCTCGGTTCAGAGCACAGAAATGCAGGATGCAGCTGGCCCCTTGGTGCCCAGAGAGCTTAAAAGCAATGAAGAGGGTTCAGAGTTGTTTGAAAGTGATACCGATGTTCTGGGGAAGTTCATCCAAGGACACATCGTTGGTGGTGTAGTAAGTGCCTTCCTCCTGATTTTGTTCTCCAAAAGTTTCTACTTCACGGACAAACGCTAATCATCCCAAGGCACTATGCCCAGCAAGTGTATACCATGAGATGGTTCTCGAAGCTGCAACACGCAATGATAACAGTAACACCTCGACCGGCGAAACTCTGACTGTCAACGAGATCACCTTTGACAAGCCTCTGATATACGATCCCAAAGGCGACAAGAGAATCGTTCAGCTCACATTGCACAAGAAGTCTGCAGACGGCACAAGGGGTTTCACATTCTCCTCTTTCGTTGAAGGCCATGACGAGAAAGAAAAGGTTGACCATTGTTTCGGCATGATTCAGCCCCAGAAGACTTCCAAACTACAAAGCAGCTTCAAAAAGATGGCGGCCATCGCGAAAAGGCAAAAGTCACACCTTGATGGAGTCGCCAAAGACACCTTCCACACGCGCATGCTATATGAGACAGTGTTCCCTAGGGTTGTCGACTACGGCAAGGAGTATCAAAGTATCAAGAATCTGACCGTTACGGAATCCGGCTCTGAGGGACATGGTCAATTCCAGCTACCAGATCCGCCTGTGGACGAGCCATTCGTTCTGTCGCCCACTTTCGTGGATACACTCCTACACGCAGCCGGATTCATTGCCAACAGTCATGTTGACGCGCACGAGGCGTGCATTTGTACCCGCGTGGAGCAGATCAACATTCTGTACGACAACCTGGATCAGAGTCAAGAGTTCAAGGTCTACTGCAGTCTGATGGATTACATTGAGGGCACGCTCCTCGGTGATGCTTATGCGGTAGATCAGAGAGGACAGGTTGTGGCTGCGGTGGAGGGCATGCACTTCAAGAAGCTGTCACTCAGGGCGTTCCAAAACCACTTGGCCCGTGCCAGTGGACGTGGCAGAACTACTATCCAGCAGCCTGCTCCTGTCACCAAAGCCCCTATCAGAAATCCCACCACGCCTCCTCCCCAAAAAGCTGCACCCAAAGCTGCTGGTGGCGTTGGGAAAGACGAAATCATCGCCACAGTCGCGGAGACCGTATCGAAAGTATGCGAAGCACCTCCGGCAAGCATCACGGCGCAGTCAGAACTGTCTGATCTAGGCATGGATTCATTGATGCAGATTGAGCTTGCAGATGCACTCAAGAAACGCTTCCCAAGCCTTGCCATCGACAAAAATGCTCTCCTGAACAGCACCACTGTCAAAGACATCCAAGACCACATTATCGCAGTAAGCCCCGCTCCATCACAACAAAAGAGCAGCAACATTCAAAGACCCAAGTCCTTGAACTTGGAAGACACGAACGCGCGTCTGCAGCAAGCCAAGAGTAGCGAGCTCAAATACACTCCACCCGAGGCACCAGTCAACAAGGTCAAGGACCTGATTGCAGAAGTATGTGGCATCTCCGGGGGGGAAATCGACGCTGAAAGCACGATGGAAAGCCTGGGAATGGACTCGCTGATGACCATTGAACTGAAGACCGAGTTCAAGAAGCAACTCGGCGTTGAAATGCCCGAGATTCATGGCGACTTCACCCTCGACACGCTTCTCAGCTTCATCGACAGCTCGAACAGCTCGGAGACCAGCGCTACGCTGTCCACGAACACGGATAGTGGGTTCATCTCTCCACCCTCGACAGTGACTTCCACCATCTCTTCGCCAACCCGAGAGTCCAAGCCGGCCATTCCAACGCTCATCCAGTCTGGACCCAAAGACAAGCCTTCGATGTACCTGTTCCACGACGGAAGTGGTACCGTCGGTATGTACAAGGGACTCAGTGATCTTGGGTGCACCCTGTACGGTATCTCCAACCCTGGATTCGGCGACCGTGATCACTGGGCCAAATCGATCTCAGACATGGCCACCAGCTACGCATCCGCGATCTCGGCATCCTCAGAGAAGCCTGTCGTCTTAGGAGGTAAGGTCGCACAATGATACATTTGTCCATCACGTACTTACACTCTATAGGCTGGTCATTCGGTGGTGTCGTCGCCTTCGAGACCGCACAACACCTCGCACGACTCGGCAAGCAGGTCAAGGGCGTCATACTGATCGACTCACCATGTCCGAAAGACCACACTCCGCTCCCCGAAGAAGTGGTCAAGCATGTCCTCAAGCCCATGACGGACTCCAAAGCAGGGAGGTCTGCTGCCACGGTTGCAAATCAATTCAAATGGCATGCGGCAATGCTGGGCAAGTATAACCCTCCCGCAGATGCGTCCGAGGTTCCATACATCATGCTCCAGAGTGCCGAGACGTTCGATACGTCTGGCCAGTGCGGTGTCAAGTATCCATGGCTCGAGGACCAGCGGGAGCGTGCTCGTGCTATCGACGGATGGCAGGAAGTCCTGGGCCGGAAGGTCAAGACGCTGCAGATTCCGGGCGATCACTTCCAGCCGTTTACGAAGGAGTGTGTGGGGAAAGTATCGGAGCAGTTGAGGGAAGCATACAATATTGTTACGAAGTAAGTAGTTTAAGGATGGCAACAGACTGCATGAGCGTTTTGTTTTCGAGCGATTTGAGTTTTGGCGTTTTTAGTTAGGGGTCGGCCATAAAGAATGTACACTGCAAGCATAGCCAATGATAGTTACGACATTTTCCATATTTTCCGCATCAGAGCCGGATTCATGACTTGAAGAGTGCACACTCGGTTACAGGGTACCTTTCGCAGATTGAACTTATGTTTCCTAAATCAGGTTCGACAAGATGCCCTAGTCCAGACTGATACGCATCAAGCCCGTCGCTTTGTTATGTACGACCTTCACTCACTGTGCCATCATGATTCTGGAGAACATAGTCATCCGACACGATACGAGGTGCATTCACTTCAGGGTATCATGTTTACTTTAGCTGAAGCAAGACAGAGTCCCAGATCATATATCTAGGTTCATGACAGTGTCCCCTTGAACAGTACCACTCCGTCACGTAGCTGCAAGAATATGTGAATAATCTCGCGATTCGCTATGGAGAAGGCATTGTACATAAGACGTACACTACGAGCTACGTCACTGCAACCTATCGCTGCTTCATCCACACCATACCATACCATTTCACATAACATAATACCATGCAATACAAGATGAAACAATAGCATGAAGAACGGCACACGACATCCCTCCTACATATACACACCCGTCCTCCATCCCATCCCGCCCGATCTCATCCCCTTCACTTGGGTATACACGGTGCGTGTCATAGCTCTGAGCTCTGAGTTGTGGTCACTATGTTATGATAGAGTGGCTACTAAATGTATATGATAGAATCTAGATATAGTCTTCGTCCCTCTTCATCCCCTTGCTTCACTTAGACGTACTACATACTACATCTAAATCGCACATGACATCTGACACGCTACTTCTACGTCCCCATATCTCACATACAACACACTTGATGATGCCCAGCGACATCACCGTTCCTCATATCATGCCCTCACTCATACTATACACAACACACTGCCTGCGCACTACGTGAACCAACCACTTTGCCACCCCATAGATACCCAATGAACACTGCAGCAAAACACAACACCACCAATCCACGACAGCACAACAAAACACAACACAACACAGAACCCCCATCCCTTCACCGCACCCAGCCATCTACGCGCGTACTTAAAACCCCCAGTTCCAGTTCCTTCCTACAGCACACACTCTCCCTACTCTACCCACCCGATACCATCCGCACCACACAGTACACAGTCCACACTATACACCCACCCAGCCAGCCAACCAGCAAACAACAAACCTCCAAAAGCCGCATCCACAAACAAACCACACCAAAAGATGCAGCCCTTCAACTACAACAACACACAACACGACCCCTTCGCCGCCGGCGCAAGCGTGGGCATGCAGCAACAGCAAGGTAACCACTTTCTCCCTCGCCCCTTTCTCCCTCGCCCCTTTCTCCCCCGCCCCTTTCTCCTCTCATAACCCCCTATTCCCCCTTTTCTCCCCTCCTCTCGTAAACCCCCTTTACCTCCAAAGCACACTAGACTAACCCCGCCCCTTCAAACCAGCGAACTACTCAATGGGCAATGGCATGGGAGGCATGGGCAACGGCATGGGAGGCATGAGAGGCATGGGAGGCATGGGCAATATGGACAACATGGGAAACATGGGCAACATGCCCAACAGCATCCCCCCAACCCCCAACACACCCCACGCCCAACCCCACAACATGATAGGCACAGACAGCGACCCAGGCTTCAACGGCGAAAACATGTACGCCGGCCCAGCAGCACACCACCAACACCAACGCATCCCCCAAGCCCTCGTCCCACACGCCTACGCAGGACAACAAGCCCAGCAGCACCAGGCAGGCATGAACGCCGGCATGATGCACAACGACATGCACAACGACATGCACCCCAGCACAAACACAACCCCCCACCCCCCAACAGGCACGCACTCCCAAATCCGCACCCTACGAGCCCACTCTCGCGCAGGACGACAAATCACCGATTCCTTCCTGCGGATGTACCCGGAGTTCCAGCGGATGCAGAAGCAGCGGGCGCGGGCGCAGGCACCACGGGGGGGCCGCGGCGGGTGGACGCGCGGAGACGAGGTGGTGTATGGGAATACGGAGAGTCAGTTGCGGAGTATGCAGCGGGAGGCGGAGCGGATGATTCCGGGGTATAAGCTTGATGTTGCGGCGTGGCGGTATTTGGTTGGGAGGAGGGTGAGGGTTTGAGAGGGGGGGGGGGGAATAAGGGGCTGGGTGATATGGCGAGGAGATTGGCAATGTAGAGATGGTGGTAGAGGTGATGGGAATTGTTGCGTTTGTAGCGATCATGCTATAGCATACATACATGCGAGTCTAGCCTACGAGTGCAGCTTTGCCGCCGCCGTATTTACCCTGTGGCCCGTCGAGATGCGCATCTAGCACAGCTGTCGTGCCGTTTAAAACGCTCTGAATCGCTTCGGCCAGCTTCACCTCCAGCTCCTCGGCCGTGCTAGCATGCGCAGCCCAGATCTCCCCACCAGACGCAGCCTTTGCGATACCAGCATAGTCCGGTGTCGGCGCAAAGCTGATGTTGAGGTCCTCGTTCGACACCTTCGAGCCTTCGCCGTCGGGGTGGACGAGAAGAAGCGATCTACGAGGCGCGTTCCAGCCCTTGTTGTTGAGGACGATAGTGAGGATGGGGATGTTGTAGCGTTGCGAGATCCAGTATACCGAGCCGGGGACGGAGAAGAGATATGTGCCGTCGCCCACGATCTGGCAGACGAATCGCTTCTTGCCGTAGTAGTCTGTAGCTAGTTTTATGCCCAACGCGCCGCCGCCGCTCCATCCGAGACCGCCTCCGCCGCAGTTGATCCATGATCCGGGCAGCGAGCATTGCAGTTGATCTGCGACAAAAGCACCATTCGTCACGGCTTCGATGGCAAAAATGGTATCCTGGGGAAGAAGTGCGCGGAGGCGAGATGTTAGGTACGAAGTTCCATACGACCCGTCCTCTCCAGGCACAGCCTGACTCGCTATTGTCTGAAGTTTTTTTGTGTACGATGACAGTCGCTTTGCTTCCAGTTCAAGTTGATGTGGCAAGCCAGTCATCTGGAACAGTTCCGGGTTAGAGCAGATGAAGCCAACCAGCTGCGAAATGGCCGTGAAACTATCGACCCGGTAGCGCTTCATGGCATTAATGTAGAACACGGGCATCTGCTGTTTGAGCGGATCCCCATCGATGTGGAAGACGATTGCGCCGTCTTTCGGCTTGCATTGTGTGTTTATCCAGGGTACATCGCAGTCTAACACGATGATGACGTCTGCTGTCGTGATACTGTCGTCTACACCATATCGCATGCCAAGCCATGCAGGATGGTTGGCAGGAAAGCACATGTCGCAACCTCCAGTGTCAAGCACTCGTAGCCCCTTGACAATATTGGCAAGCTGGACGAGCTCTCCGGGACAGTCATGATTGCGTCCGCTGTAACCACAGATGACCAGGGGCTCCTTTGCATTCACCAGCGAGCCTGCAATGGTCTCTACTGCTGACAGAGGTAGCGCAGCTGGCTCGACTGGAGTCCAAAAACTTTGGTCCAGAGCGTACGGCTCGATGACCTGTTCCATGGGCTCCCTGGCGCCGTACAAATATACCGGTCCTTTTGGATCACTCGTGGCAAACGACAGCGCCCTGTTCACCATCTGCTTGATATTCTTGCCTGTCTTGATCTCTCCCGTATAACGGCAGTACTGCGCCACGATCTGCTTCTGATCCGGGACGTCTTGTATCCAATGGATATACTCTGTCCGGGACCCACGCTCTTCTCCTTCGATGGTATATGGCGACAACCCGGCAAAGATCAGCACTGGCGCGCGTCCACACGCGGCATTGTGTACCGCTGCACCGAGACCCTGCGTTCCCACGTCGACATGAACGATGACGCACTGTGGTTTGTTCGTGAGGCGCGCAAACCCGTCGGCCATGGAGAGTGCTACCATCTGAGGCATGACCGTCAGCCATCATGTTCGAGGACACACATGCTACAAAGGTAATGGAAATGCGTACAGACCTCGTTCGGACATGTTATGATGCGCGGAAACTCGCCATCCTTCTCTTTCTTGCCCTTGACCATAGCCTCAATGATGCTTGGGTGGTCGCTCCCCAGGTTTACAAAGCAGTGCGTGACACCGGCTTCCCATAATGCCTCGAAGAATGCAAATGATGTTGTATATAGGCCTGCACCACGCACGTCGCTCGGACGAAGACGTTTGCTAGGAACGGCATTAGAACCACTCATCGTGGCAGCAATTGAGATGAGAGACGTCGTGTGAAGCTCAGTAGGACGACACCAAGGCGCTGGTGAATGCTACCAACGCTGAAGTGTGAATGAGACATATCAGACATGATTAGCTGTGACATGATGTGGAGCAAATCCTTTGATCATTGATGCTTCCCCTCATGTTCGGTAGTGAAGTGCGGGTACCTGGACCTGATTGTTCTCGTGACGCGTACATTTCAGAATGAATATCTCATCTGAGGTTAGCACATTGATGGCTTGCATTCATATCGTAATCTGTTCTTTCGCAACAACGCTATCTCGCGCGTCGCTATGTAAAATGTTCATATATGCTGCGTTAAGCTATGTCCGTTGGTATCATGCAACCGTAATATCATGCCCCATGAGCCAAATCCGCTCAGATCATAAAAGAAACGCCCATATGCTCCGCGCCAGAAAAAGTCATATCAATCGTCACAGGACTGATGCGTCAAACAGGTATCATGTCGCACGTCGCATGCAAAACAATATGTACAGAAAAGATTTTGGGTGCCGCGGCTAGGAGATGGAGAGCAGCAGTAGGTCCGGTCGAGGGGTCAGGAGAGTTGGTGAGTGTGAAGGCTTTGAAGACGCGGGAATCTATCCCTCGTGCTTGCGAACCATTCCCGTCACAGGCTCGAGCCTGACAGCAACGGCCTCTCGCATGGAGTACCGTCTGAAATGGTGCGGACTCTCGACTGTCGGCTCAGGGGTCGCAGGTGCGTGGTCCAAGGTCATGACGGTTTCGTCTGACGCCATTCGACTCGGAAGCATGGTCTCGTGGTAGGTCATGAAGTCGACCGGCTTCTCCTTTTCCTTCATGATGGAGTCGCTGCTAAACCGTGAGGCGAGCGTTACGCCGCTGAGAGTTGCCGAGTCGTCGAAGGGCTCGGCGGCATGGCCACAACCCTTTGTTGGCTTGAAATAGAAGTACAGCCAGATACCGAGGGCGGCGAAGAAGATGACCAAGAACGTAGCGATGCCGGCGATGAGGCCGATGATGGTCTTTTCGGGGAAGTTGACCGACTGTCGGCGCATGAGCTGTGCTCGCGTCTCGTCCAGGAGGTCGATTGGTATCGGTGCCATGATGTCTGAGGTGTGTCGACTGCTTGGAGGAGTATCGGATACGTAGGGTGAGTACTGGAGGCAGGCTCAGCACACTCGAAGCGACAAGCAGTATATCCAAACGAGGGACCTTGACAAAGGTACAATGACTGCTTCAAGCGAGGGAATGAATCAGCCTTGCAGGTCGACGGACAACACGAGCACCAGGAACAAGGACCAAGGACAGCACACACGCAAGGTACGGAGCCATGAACAGGCCTTTAAGCAGCATATACAGCAGCGGCATGCAGCGGAAGTGCAGTACTGCTACTGCACACGATGACCACGCGGCAGAAGTGAATGACGTGCGGCTCAACTTGGCAGCATATTGGCGTGCAAGTAGTTCTAGTTACAAGGCCGTGTGCAGCAGTAGCATGACAGCATAGTCTGGCTGGACCACAGTCGACCAGTAGAAGATACTGAGACGAATGGACATGAGTAGTTTAGTAGCAGTAGTAGTAAGAAGCATATGGCAGCGATACCTGTGCCTGTATCAAGAGCGACGATCGCGGGATCCGCGTATTGCCCACGTTCTACCATGTATCCAAGCATAAGATAGCCTCATGATTCATTTAGACTCTTTGGTCTAACCGTTTGCGGTAGGAGGGGAATACGGGCATGGATACGATGCATTCACTTCCAAGATACAGTCTGTCACTCTCCGGCTGGCAATGCATCAATCCGAGATGCCAATCCGAGATGAAATAGTCCACGACCTCGTCCTCTATTGCCGCCGCATATCTCGTATCAATTGCTACACACATACACATCCGCCCTCCACGCCTCTTTACTCCGTCCGCATCAGATGCTCGTACTCGCACCCGGCACCCATCCATGCATGACGTACACGACGCTCAGTTCGCGCCTCGGCACGAGTAAGCACAACGAAGCGTGATCGCGGCATCGACAGCACATCGAGTCCTCCTCACCGCTCGCCGCATCGTCTTGGTGTCTTGGTGTCTTGCCCGTGGCTTGGTGTGGGCGCTTGTCAGAATAGCCCCGGGACCCGCCAGAACCGTGACAATCGGCATGACTGACTGGCTGGCTGGCTGGTGGAGCGGGCGTCGGGAGAATGCCAAATGCCATGAGGATCGAAGAGGTGGCTGGGACAGACATGCGGCGCCGTGTCGTCGCAGAGCCTGTCCATCATTCTTCGCTTTCTGGGTTGAATGAAAGCATTGATGGGATGTTTGTTGGGTGCCAGCATCACTAATCACTCCAAAGAACGAGGGTTGTCAACCTGTGGGACGGCCGACACCTGTCAATCCAAACTACCACAATTCAATCCTGACCGACAAAACCTCGATGCCAGGGGAAAATTACTCCAGCGACTATGATGTCGTCACTCCCCACAGCTGTACCGCGCTGGCTGCTGATGAAGCCCGCATACTCTCAGTGAAGCATCCACAGCGCATCCGCGTCATACACACGCACACACACATCGCCGCGCCCAGAACACCTCCGACTAAAATGAAGAGGCTGGAGGATCCATGACGCTAGGCCCCGGAGCGAACCTCTTCATCCATCGCGCCGGATCCTTTGACATCCATATATGTATACTCCACTTGTGCGTCGTGCCCACAGATTTTAGAAGTCCCGTTGTCTTCTACGCGTGTACTTAATCAAGCTGTGTCGCGTCATTGGTATACGATCGATCCCGCAAATATTCCTGTAACTGTATCAAAGATGTCGGAAAGAGCGTCGTGGCAAAGCCAAATGTGTCGCTGGAACTTCTGTTTGTGTGGTGGTGTTGCGACCGAATGCCTGGATTCCATGAGTCTGTTGACTTTGAGGGTGGAGTATCGATCGTTAAAGGAGGTATAGCAATGTTTATCCATTCGGCATAGAAATGGTAGGTGATATATATATGTACACCTTTGCTATCCTGTATTCTATTGATACGAAGCACGCAACTCGCGTACGCTCATCTCATAATTCTCAATAATATCATATCCAAAGTCTCATATTCACATCATATCCACCACACCCAAACCACCCGCCGCGCAACCCCCTACCGCTCCACCGTCTTCGCATGCCCCTTCTCCTCATCCGAACTGCCCTGCTCACCAACCCCCTCACCAACCTCAGACCCCATCCGCCGCCCGCCCGTCGCCTCAACCATATCCCCATCATGCCGCACATCCATACTCGCCCCCTTCCGCTCAGGCCCCAACAGCGTCAACACAACCACATACGCATACACACAGCCCATGAAAATGCAAATCACCTTCCCGTACTCAAACCTGCTCACCCGCGCCCCGCTCGCCTCCACCTTATCCGGCAACGGGAACCGCTCCCCAATCGTACTCTCAATCGTACTCGACGCCGACGACACAAGATTACCCAGCTGATACGCCGTGCCCACGACGAACGTCCGGAATGAGCCAGGCGACAGCTCCATCAGGTGGATCGGAATCACGCCCCACGCGCCCTGCACGCAAAACTGCTCGAAGAACGCCGGGGCAATGACCCGTGTGTCCGTGACGAAGGTATACGGGTACAACAACGCCGCACCCACAATCGACATGACGATAATGCTGAACCGCCGGCCTAGCGCCTGGCTCGCGTACCCGACGCATGCGCCGCCCGTCATGGCGCCCAGGTTAGCGACGACCTGAGTGACAGTCACGGCGTCGGCGCTGAAGCCGTACTGGTTGGTTAGTAGCGTCGGGTACAGGTCCTGGCTGCCGTGGCTCATGAAGTTGAAGCCGGCCATGAGTAGGACGAGATATCCGAGCAGCGGCCAGTGGTTGCGCAGCGCGACGCGGCCCTCTGCCACGAACGTCTTGCCTGCGCTCGCGCCGGACTCTGCGCCTGCCGCACGCACGCGCTGGCGCTCCTGGTATGCCTGTGTCTCCGGCAGACAGAGGCGGAAGGCGATGATGAGCACGGGGGGTCCGGCGGCAAACCAGAACAGCGGGCGCCATTCATGGCCGACGGTGTTTACAAAGGCGCGGGCGAAGACGGTGGCGAGCAGGTAGCCGAAGGCGTAGCCCTGCTGCAGGAGGCCGGAGACGAGGCCGCGGGCGCGTTCGGGGCAGTCTTCGAGGGCGGTGGCGGCGGCGTTGCCGTAGAGGCCGCCCATGGCGATGCCGAAGAGGGCGCGCACGGCGAGGAACTGGTTGTAGGTTTGGACGAAGCCGGTGCCGAGCTCGAGGATGATGAAGAGGATGTTGTTGATGATGAAGGGCCATTTGCGGCCGTAGCGGTCGGCGGCGATGCCGAAGATGACGGAGCCGACGGAGCGGAGCATGAGCACGAGGGTGATGCCCCAGGTGATGTCCTTGTTGGACTTGCCGAATGTCTTTGCGAGCGGGCCGACGGTGAGGGAGACGGTGAAGAAGTCGAGGGCGTCCCAGGACCTGGGGGTGGAGTGTTTGGTTAGCAGTCGGACACGAGATGTTGTTTGTGGATGGATTGGGGGAATGTTACCATGCGAAAAAGGCAACGGCGAAGAACATCCATTGCTGCTTGTTGAGTAGACGTAGGAGCGTGATGGGATTCTCGAGTTTGTCCATCGGGGGCTTCAGCGTGGGAATACGTGTAGCAAGGTATCTGCCGACGGACTTGCGCTCATGGCGGCCGTCGCCGGAGTACTCTGCTTGATCGTGCTTCTCCGACATGGTGACGGACGATGTTATGCTTGCGGTGGTGTATGGAATGTCCAGAGAGTTCTGCAAAGCGTCAGTGATCAGCCATGTATATAGGTATACACATGCCATGGAGCGCCAATGACGTACCAGGCAAATATCCACACCAACACGTCTCCAACAGCCCAGCCCAATCCAGTCTTATCTTGTAATCAATCTCAAGCAGCCGTCCCTTGTTCAATGAATCACTTTCCCACACAAGGACAGACAGACGGCCAAAACAAACCCCTCAGCAGGAGAAAAAGCACTCAAGCAGCCAGCACCACACACGCAATATATGTATTTATTCCCTCTCCCCGCGGCCGGACAGACCACTCTATATAGCACAAAAGCCACCATGTCCACCAGCGGCCGACGTGCCGCGTCCTACCTGATGATAACCCCCCAGATCCATCCCCCATGACCCCCCCGGCCCCTCGTCCGAACACAAACCCCGCCTTTCTCCTATTCACCCAATCGCATCCCTCCTCCCCCCGGGCAGATCCACTACGCCCGCACGAGCAAATGGACCCCCGGAACCGGCTAGTTGCGGTACTTGAGTAGCTTATCTGCGCTTGGCCGGGGCGCTGTGTGGTGTGCTTGGTTGCTTGGCGACAGTGCTTGAGATGCTTGATATGCTTGGAAGGCTTGAGATGCGGTGTAAGCTTTCTTCGGCCCCCGGCCCCCCCTAAGACAGGGTGGCGGGTCCGCTTTTTGGACACAGTATCTTTGTGATGGCATGGATGGTGGATGTTGAGGGGAAGGGTTCGGAACTGTTGAGGTGGAGGAGATGACGGGGGACGTGATAGAGGTTGAGGAATTTTACTAGGTATTGACCAGAGTTTTCCAGTGTGGATTGTCCTTCTTCAGGACCTGGCCTGCCCTCTCCACAACCGCAACCCCATCCTGCAACGCAAATGCAAACGCAAACGCAAACGCAAATACAGACGCAACGCGGCGTCCTGGCCTGCTCGTGCGGGGACATGTGCGTGCGTGTGCTAACTCAACACATACCAATCAACCAACCAACCAACCAACAGCGGCCCATCGGCAATCCATCCATTGTCAGCCAGCCAGACTATCTAGGTACAAATTCAATCCAGGGCATTGTGGCGTGCTTACTAACCCCCTAGCCTCCTTGATCGTTGAGAAATACCTAGTTATCCATCTCGCAACCTCCGCTGCGTCGCGTCTTACTAAGATCCATGCGCACTGTGACGCAGTGTGGGATGGTCCCTGCGGTTGGATATTTGGTGTGTGGTGTTTGGTATTGGATAGGGGGTAGGGAATAGTTTTATCGATGTCGGTATGTTGCCGTGTCTTGTCGTGTCGTGTGGAGTAGGACTTTGCATCTACCCGCGCAGTCTTTTAATCATTGGGTTTTCATTGATGATATGTCCTATTTCTAATCTCATTTCAACTTGTCTTCCAGGCACATTATATCAGCAAACAACTTATATTCCCCCTCATCTCCCCTAACAATACCCAACATCCCTAACAATACAGATATCCATTCCCCAGCCCAGTCACCCCATATCATGACTATTCACACACCCAACCAACTAACCAGCCATCTTGCCGTTCTTATTGATATTCCATATCCTACGTATAATACTACATGCCTACTACGTGCCCGTCCTTCTAGATCGCATCGGATCAAATCAACCCACCGGAGCACCGACTCTGCGCTATACACACTACCCTCTTCCGACAAAAATACCCCAGGTACCATACCATCAAACCTCCCTGAACCCTCGATTCTATAATCCGCAGTTCAGTAGTCGCGACTGTCCAGTCTAGATTCGCGGAGAAACGGAGAAACGCAGTAAATATTCTGATAGTGATTTGGTGAAGTTGGCGTATTGAGTGAGATAGACTGGCTAGCTAGCTGGCTGGTTGGGTGGGTAGGCTTGGTTTATGTCATGCTGGTGATGGTCGTCATGCTCCCTGCAATGTGCAGAGAGAGGTAAGTAGAAGTAGACTTCGAATTCACGCACACAGCTTGGGCGTATTCAGATGCGTGGATGGGTGGGTGGGTGATGCTCGATGCATGCCTGATCTCGCCTTGTAAGGCTGAACATCCATAGCAAGTGACACTTGCAATCAGCAAGAGACATTACATATTCACATCTATCCGTTCGACACCACACGCTTCTTACTTCATCTCCTACACGCCCATCTATGCAACGCTCTGGACCGCACACTACAAGCAGCACAGCAAGTAACACCAAGCCTGCGTTCCGTACAAGTCCCATGCAGACAGACAAACCCACCCAGCGCCGAAACATGCATGTCCTGAACACAACAACCCTCTGCCCAACAAACCCCACAGCCTCACCTCGCAGCACCCAGCTCCTGCGTCAGACTCTCAATCTCCGTCATCCGCAACGCCGCCTGCACACTATTGACAAAATGCCTCTCGCCACCACACAGCTCCACGATCCCACTCGCCTCAAACAGCGCCTTCACCCCCCTGCCCTTGCCCGTCGGCACACGACAGAAGAAGACGCGCACGCCGCGCTCGACATAGCTGCTCACAATCTCATACAGCACCTGTGCGCCCGCGCCGTCCAGACTCGTGACGCCGTGCATGTCGAAGATGACGTTCTGGTTGTGCTCTTTGTTGCGCACCCGGGGCAGGGCCGGATGTGCGGCGCCCGTGCCGTGGTCTTCCAGTCGCTTCAGTCGGTTGCGCAGGTCGCCTGTGTTGGCAAAGTGGAGGGGTTCGGGCACCTTGACGATCAGGCAGCCCTCGATGAACTCGACGAGGCTGGGCTCGACTTCGGCGTTTTCGAATCGGTCTGAGGTGCCTGGCACGCGGCCGAGGATCTGGATGCGGGGGCGCGTGCTATGGCGGACGACGCGAAGGAGCGAGAGGCCGATACCGATTGCGATGCCACGCTTGATGTCCCAAACGATCGTTGCGACAAAGATGAGGAGCATGAGTCCTAGCTCGGACCAACCTCGAATGCGCCAGAAGAACGCGATATCGTGGGGTGCTTCCTCAATCAGCGAGTACGCGACCACGGATATCATGGCAGACAAGACGCCTTTCGGAAGAAAGTAGAAATACGGTGTTAGGAATAGGGCGGAGAGTAAGGAGAAGATGCTGAGAAAGACGCTGCTCATCGGTGTACGTCCTCCCGTCGAGGCATTCACCTTGCTCCTGCCATATCCACCAAACGCAGGCAACGCCATGAACAAGCCGCCTGTAACATTGGCCACACCAAGCGCGACGAGCTCGCGATTCGCACTGATGTGAATGTTCTGTAGTCCTTCACCTGTTGGGTCGTGTGGGTTTCCTAAGCTCTTTGCTGCTACAGAGGATTCAAAGAATCCCAGGAGCGCAATAATGAATGCTGTGTTGACAGCATCAGATGCGTATTTCAAGTGTGACCACTCAAAAGGCCAATGCACTGCAAAGATGGCTCCGTCGGCTTGGACTTTACCCAAGATCTCGAGACCATGCTCGTCCCAGCTAAACTTCCATGCGAGGATGGCCGACAAGACCACTACAAGGAATCGGTCTGGTATGAAGACCACAGCTGGATAACGAGGCTGTAACCGCTTTTTCATCTCCCTACAACCTCTTCAGTACTGCTAATGTTTGCGTGCGAAACGACTTACCGTAGGACCATGATGATGGCAAAAGCCCCAAGAGATACACCAGCCGTCAAAGCATGTGACTTTCCAAGATTCCTGACCAGAAAGACAATCTGCTCCACACAGCTTCCATGAGACACGTGACCCGCCTGCGAAGCAACTGCTGTCAGGCCGAGCTCTGGAATAAGCTGAGATACGAAGATGACAACTCCTATAGCACTGATGAATCCGCGTAGGAACGGCTTGCTCAGGACAGAGTCTAGGAATCCGAGTCGGAACAGACCAGATATCAAGATTATCCCTCCAGCCATGAACGTGACTATCCCAGCAATCTCTGCATTGATCTGGCCGTTTTCATCGTCTGCCGTTCCTTTCTTGATGTTCTCCCGTACGACCTCACCCGTCAGTAGCGAGCCGGGGGCTTCGGGACCTACTACCATCTGCGGACACGTGCCAAGCACCGCATATATTATGGGATTCAGGACAAAGCTGTAGAGACCATTTATTGGAGGCATGTGTCCAAGATTTGACGCGTATGATAGCGACATTGGTATATAGAATGAGGCCATAGTCAGTGCAGATATGAAGTCGCCGCGCAGGTACGACCATTTGTATTGTGGTAACCAGTTGACAATAGGGATGTAGTATGCGAGATACCTGTGTGTAGCACGTTAGCAGAGCATTCCTAGGCAAGACGTACGATGTAAGAACGTACATGAATCTTCGATTCCTGATGCCATGCCTCCTCGCAAGATAATTTGTTGTGGACGTCTTCATTCCCGCAGGGGCTCCCAGAACGCCATCGACAATGGCATCACCTAGTAGAGCTGATGTTTCCGACTGATTGTCCCCAGCTCCATCACCCATTCCTCCAGGATACTTTCCTCCAAACCCATCTCGTATTATACCGGAATGGAAACTTCCGTAGCTTCTGCTGGTCTCTGGTCGCGGCGAGAATGTTCCATGTTGACTCCCTTCTGTTTCGGCACCTCTCCCATGATCTGAATCTTTCTGGTGTACTAATCGCGCCCGCACAGCCTGTTCGAACGATGAAGACAGTGTCCCTTCCACAGAGCGACCTTCCTGCGTTGTGGATGTCTCAGCTGGTTTAGCTGCGCCAGGTGAAGCTCTACCCTCGCCAGTCTCAAAGTCTCGAGCAGAAGAAGTTTCGCCTCTCTCAGCAGCTGTGCCAGGTATTGTCATTCGAGATTCGGGGGAGGTGGAGGGAAGACGAGATTCGCGTAGGTTGCTTGGATTCAGTGGTGCGTGATGTCGCTCCTTGCCGCTAGATATAGAGGAATCTCGTGAGTGTCCAGGTGTTTCAATTGGCGACGTTGGTCGGGAACCTTTTGCTGATTTGGGATGCATCGTATGGTCTCAATGACCTCGGCTGCGTACTGCCTCACGCCAGGACTCTGTCGTATGACGCAGCAATATCCGAGAACTTTACAATTCATACACTGCGAACAGCAGTTTCAATGAGCGTATATGTGATGCTGGAGCCTCTATGGCCTTTGTGCAACGGAGACGTGAACACAAAAAACCTTCCGATACGTTGAGCTGGGGTTGAGAGTCGGCTTATAAAGACTCTTTTGAATTTACCGGCTTTCTAGCTAACGTCGGAAAATTAGCTGGAAGCCACTGCAGATCCCGCGCCATCTCCAAGGCTAACTTGACGAGCTTATCTAGCTATCTAGACGGCCTCTTTTTAGATATATAGTTTAGTATATATATGCTCTTTAAATGTTGTACTATAACGTATAGTACATACTATGTTCTTATATAGCTGCTACACGAGTAAGCGGTGCTGACGAGGTACTAACCAAGACACACACCTAAGGCCCCTACCCGAGGAACAAGCCTCTCACCCTTTGCAGATCCCTCTTATCAAAATTACAAGGGCGAATGCATGAGATACATGACCATAGACACCTTCTCTTACTTCGCTTCCGTACGACTCCGTGTTCTTCTCCCAATTCTCTCCTGACTATAAAACCTACGCATTGGACAGACTATGTAAGGAGCGAGAGGACTGCACGAGCTGCTCCAGCTGCTACAGGACTCCACTGTCTGCGAGGCCAGGCTTTCGTCCAGTCGTATGTGATATTATACCATCGCATTTCGGAACTCGCGTAAAGGTAGACTGTGGATCATGCCTAGTATTTGAGTGGATGGACTATGATCTACGATCCGTGTACACATCCTAGAGCTGTTTCAAAGACTGCTCTGTCAGCTCTCCACCCGTTGAGTAGACTCGACGTTGTTCGTATAGGTAGTGATCCTATCTCTGTTTTTTTTCTCGTGGTACTAATGCTGTGAATTTTACAGGCATATAACCTGGATTTGCTAGACTGAATTGTACCTCTATACCTTTTAGCCATCGAGGATAACACAACGCGTCGACTCGCCTGGTCACTCGGGGTCACAGTCAGTATTTGCATCTATATCCTGATGCAGCGGATGGGTGCACGTCACGGATCAGGATGTATGTTCATTAATTGGGTGGGTCACTAGTAGGTCCACTGGCTTAAAGTAGTGGAACGTATACGTCGTATACCAAGACAATTTGACAGGAGCTTGGAGTGGAGCACAAATTCGGGATAGCTCTCGACTACATATTCATTCATCTGCTGTCAAACTGTCAGTAGTAGCATGACGGCCTGATCCACTGTCGTACGACATAGAGGCGACTCCGAGACGCAAGATCGATTCTGTGACAAGTCTTCGTGCTCGATTGACACGTGTATTATGGTGTATAGATCCAGAAGGGATGTGCTCTGAAACAGGGCCAGTTGTGGGAGCGCCACGGATTGTTTCATGTGCACTGTGTGCGTCACAGTGACGGGGTCGACAATAAGATTGCTTGCCATCAGGCGATATCAGTTGCTCCAAGCCTGAATGAGTGTTGTATGCATGTTATTTTGGACTTTCCAAGAATGGTAGACGCGAAAGCTATGAGCACGGAGGCGGAGTTCGTGGGATAATGGAGTTCGGGTTCGTGGATAGAGGTCGTCTTGTCGTCGTCTGTAGGCGGTTTTCCAATGTCGATGGCAATTAGGTGGTTATAGGGTAAGATAGTAGCATTAGATGGCCAACAAAAGCTAGCAGGGGCGTGGCGTGGCCGGAACATTTCGTTGCTGGGCTGCCCCTCTCTCAATCTGTTTGCTGCAGCAAGGCTGTCCCAGATGTCCATCATCTGCGCCTCTCACGGCTAGGATGTACTAATGTAGCATGGCGAATCGGTGGTGACTCTAAAGTAAGTAATAAGTCGACGTGGTGTGCAGGTCGCTGTAATGCTGACTGACATCTTGAAGCACCACAGTGACCACACCACGATCGATTACGTCGTCCACGGGTAGGACGATGCCTCAATGCACAGCGCACAACGCACAGAACCCAGATTCTGGACCCAAACAGCCTCGAGCGCGGCAGTGATAGGGCCATCTCCCGAACCACGGCATTACGCTCGGTTCAGGGGCACGATTTCACGAATCGTGAGGATCGTCAATACAGAAATAGCGAGGTTTGGCATGTATCGACTATGTTTCGAGAGGCGCGTTTACGGTAGCACCAACATCGGTTTCAAACAGCGCCTAACTCGCTCCGAGGTTCACGCACATTGCTTGTTATTTCCAGGTGCACTCCTCTGTACTGTCATCTAGCGGTATTATGGAAAGCCTACGTATACCAAAATAAAAGACTCCTTTTCGCTAAGCCGCCGGCGTTCAGGGGCAGCCAACAGCCGTTCTCATATGGGGCCGGGTCCCACAGTCTACCGAGTTCAAGAACGCAAGAATCGGCGTGCGACTCGTGAATAGGCGCCGATGCCTCTCCAGCATCGCCAGTGGCTGACATCGTGATCCTTTAGAGAGAGAGAAAGAGAGCCAAAAAGCCATAGAGGGACTCGGCACTCCCAATACAACCAGGCGCAAAGCGATTAATCGTGCAATTGCAGTGGGACCTGCCCCTCTCTTGCATGTACATCCCTCGCATTCAACTCATGGATCCATGGATGCCAGTGGGTGCTGATTGGTAAGACGCGGTTAAGGCGCAGGGCCTGCAGGGCGTAGACCAGACTGCTGAACATGTTGCAACATTTTGGTCGAGGAAGGACTAAGCACGTTTTATAGCATCTTAAAATGCGAATTATTTTGATCGTCGAGGGATGCATTTATGGATATTTTGGTATAGCCTCAGCCTCCTTGTGGGAGATGAAGCACTGCCCAGGGATGCTGTTGTTGTATTACCATGTAATTATGCGGTAAATCGTTAATAACCGGAAAATAACTGGCTGTATAGTCTAGTGCAAGCCTCCCCAACCCAAAAACTGGCTATTCAGCCCCATAGTGCTCGCCCTCGCCCTCCCTGCTCACCCTCCTTTGCCATCTCTATTCACTAAAACACTAAAACGTAGCTGTGGGCTCCTCCAAATGGTGGTGGTGGGCATTGGAGGCTAACCCTTGCCTGTCTGCGACCCTTCTCCGCTCAATTGCTTCGAACGAACCTCAACCCTGACTGCCTGAGCCGCCTTCAGCTCTACCTCTCCATCTTCATCTTCCACCGCGCCCACGGTCGCCTACACCCACCCGCTGCCTTCGTTCATTAATCTGTCCGGCATCATTGCCTCGTTCGTTTCTGCTACAAACGGTCTGGCACTATTCATACGGATTTCTGGAGGGCACTTCGAATGAGCAAGGGCTGCCCGTCTGTCCGCCTTATCACCGTTCGTCTATCTGCCAGTACAACATCCTAGCCATATACCTCGTCCACCGGCATTCACGTCATTCTCAAACAATAATAGCAGCCTGCCACTGCAAGTCGCTGAGATTTGCCATTTCTCTCCATCTTCGCTGTGAACTCGTAGCCGTGACCGGTTCTTCGGCTAACGATCGTCGCTATCCCTCCCCGACCGTCACCGCGCAGCGCATATTCATAAGAGACATCTTCAAGGAAACAAGGGCACTGAGTTTGCGAAAATAGCGGCAACAGGAATACTCATAGACAATGGAGTCGCCAAATGGATTCCCCGAGTCGCCTCTGGACCAGGAGGAGGTGTTTCCTTGCAGAGGTTGTGGAGAGGTGAGCATCTTCTATCTTGGCTGTTCCGCCCTCGTCACTGACGAATACTTTTTGCAGATTCTAGAAGAATGCAAAGCCTTTGAACTCGGTACGTACGACAACGAGGACGAGCAATGCTTCCAGTCGTACCTCTAGTCTACAGTCATTACAGGTATCGCCTTATGGTCTCGTTGGATTCAACTGACTTTGTACCAGCTGGCAACCGATGGCATATCGAATGCTTCAAATGCAACACTTGCGGCGATCCACTCGACTCCGATGCCAACCTGCTTCTCCTTGGCGATGGCACCCTCATATGCAACAAGTGCACTTATTCTTGCAATGCGTGTAATCAGAAGATTGAAGATCTGGCGATTCTCACCGGCGACCAAGCCTTTTGTGCGAATTGCTTTCGATGCCGGAATTGCAAGAGAAAGATTGAGAACCTACGGTACGCCCGCACATCTCAAGGCATTTTCTGTATGTCTTGCCACGAGTCAGTGATGGCGCGCAAGCGGAAGAGGTCAAGACAAAAGCAGCAAGCTGCTGCGAACGGCAGCACGCACTATGAAAAATCTCTCCCTGCGCTTCCACCCAAAGATGCCCCACCAGAGAGTTACAACGGGTCAAGAGATATGTCTTCGAATGCACATAGGTCAATTGACAGGACCGAGCGTTCGCCGTCAAATATGTACAGAGACACTTCTCCCACGTCTCATAACGATCAAAGAGGTACTGTTACTCATATCTCAATGTCTCCACCACTTCTAACGTCATCAGGAGACAATCTTATTCTACCCGCTAGCACTTACCGCCCCTCTGTAGAAACACAGCAAGATGATGAAGTTGAGGGTCCTGATGAATTCTTCATCCCACTGGCGTTCGACCCTACACCTGCGCCTGGACCTTCCCCACATGCTCAAGGTCGCGCCTACAATGAGGACACGAGTGCAGGAGCGATGGAACCTCAGCCGTCGAGAGACTACTTCAACAGTGTCAGACCGTCACAACAGTCCCACAGAGACCATCTGGGAGATGAACGCGGACCTCCTTCAAGATCGCCTTCCGCCGACCGCGACCGTCCACAGAAGAACAGTCCTCATATAGCTTATCAAGAGAAAGGACGTCATCCCTCAGATAACCTTGTGGATACTCTACGTAGGAAGAAGGACGTGAACATGACGACGGGTGCATCGCCGAGCGTTGCTCCAGACCGTTCAAGACCACCGAATACCGCACAACACTCCGCTTCACCATCCAGTGGTCGCAGTGAGCCAGTGCCTAGTGATGGATTCAGGTTGCAAGAGCCCCCTAGAACCAAGAGGTCGGACTCGAGGAGAAACTCAAAAAACGACTCATGGTCGTCTAATCAGGCACCGACCAACGATACTGCCGCGCGCACCAAGAGTTCACCAGTTGAGCTGCCCACAAACTTCAACACGCAGGAGCTGCCGACGTCATATAACCAGACGCGGGAAGACACGGTGACAAATCAGCAGCCCCAGCGGTCCAAACGTGAGGACGGAGTAAGTAGAAGCATCACAGCTAGACTCTCCACGGACGGAAGGCCCTCTCCGTCTACCCCAACACCCCGCGCACATGAGCGAAAGACGTCGACATCATCAGTGCGCAACAGTCGCGACCCAACATCTGCTGTACAGACTAATGTAGGTCTAAACATCTCAAGCCCGATCGAGTCTCCAGTATCCAAGAGTATCCACGATATGTCCATACCGCCCCGCGCGCCCAGTCGGCCAACGCATTCAGGCCATATCGCGTCAAAAGATTCCTACACCACCCCTCGTGCTCCACCCGCGCCTCCTGGTCCACCAAGCTCATCTCATAATGCGAACGAGTCCGTCAGCTCTGCCCAGAGCGACGGTTCGCAAGCGCAAGGCTCATCGCCAGCCATCTTGAGATACAGTGGTGGTCCGGAATTCTCTCTCGAAGCCGATGTCGCGCGCATCATGGGAGATGCTGAATCGAACGAGAAGGAATCGTCTGTCCTACGCCGAGTGTCCAACGCCGTTTCGAAGCACGGGCGCAGCTTCAGCGATCGCGGTAGCTCGCGTGCATCGACAGGTAACAAGCATAGACACGGAGCGAACGGTTCTGTTGATATCGGCAGCCCTACGACTGCATCGCCTGACACCAAGGACGAGCTGATCGAGCTTAGGAACAACCTCCGGCGTGCAAATCAGAAGATTGCCGAGCTCGAGGCAGACAGAATGAGTTGGCAAGACAAGATGAACAGTCACGCCGATATCAAACAAGCAAATACTGAGCTGAAAGAGAAACGGTCAACAATGGCTGTGCTAGATACCCAACGGGAGATGATCATTCGCGAGCTTGAGATCATCACAGATCGCCTCGCCAAGGCCAAGGATTCCAACAGGCCGATTGACACTTCTTCTTTGAGAAGCGACATCTATGGCGAATTCTCTCGCTCTCTCGAGAAGCTGAAGGACAATCTTGGTCACCAGATTGAGTCTTTGATGCAGAACAGACAAGAGCTGACGACTGAGATCTCAAACTTGATTCAGATGAAAGACAAAGGCTTTCAAGAGTACGAAAGCTTGACATCCAAGAATCAACAACTAATTGAGATGAACAATCAATTGGTACAGAATATTCAAGGAATGTACAAAGCAAACAAAGTAGCCCAGCCAAAGACGTCGTTCGAAAGCCCACGGCCTAATAACGCAGATGCGCTTGGGATATATCGCATGCCCGCAGAAGAGAAGTCGAAGCAGTCGATGGAGAGTCGGACTATGAGCACCGATACTTCCGGTCAAAATCTGCTCAACGACGTAGACCCAGACCAGACCGTCATATCCAAGCCTCAAATTGTGGACGTCAAGAAAGCAAAGGCAAACAAGTTTGGGAATTGGAAGAAGGGTGGAGGAGCCGCAGCCAAAGCTTTGGGCAAGAACATTAAGGGTGCATTTGCATCTACCAACCAACAGCCAACGACACGGGGCGACGAGCCTTACCAGCTGATCAGCAGCCCTTACAACTCTACAGCGCCAACGGACCAGTTCAATGGGCCTGCCGTACCGTCTCCCTCGACGACCAAGCCAGGCGACCCCCAGAGAAGTGGCAGCGGGTTCGGTTTCTTCGGTGGCCAGCAAAAGGGTGTCGTCCCGGGCAAGCCATCCCAGTTGAAGAATGCTACAAATAACGACAGCAATCCCAGAGAGGACGCCGTGTCGCCGTCGACACTGTTTGGATCTGATCTAGTGCAGCGATGCAATTATGAGAAGCGCATCATCCCGAACATTGTCATCCGCTGCATCCAAGAAGTTCAGATGCGTGGTATGGATCTCGAAGGTATCTACCGAAAGAGTGGCAGCCAAAGCGCAGTCAACGCTATCCGCGACGGGTTCAATTCGAACGACGACTATGATATTTCCGACCCAGACATGGACATTACTGCCGTGACATCAGTTCTCAAACAGTACTTCCGAAAGTTACCCAACCCTCTGATAACTGTTGACATCTACGATCGGTTTCTGGCCGCTGGAGGTGAGCAGATAGTCG
This sequence comes from Pseudovirgaria hyperparasitica, assembly GCF_010093815.1. Lineage (NCBI taxonomy): Eukaryota > Fungi > Ascomycota > Dothideomycetes > Acrospermales > Acrospermaceae > Pseudovirgaria > Pseudovirgaria hyperparasitica. The sequence goes on from NW_022985550.1 coordinate 2,095,961, forward strand.
AGCTTGGACATGAGAGAAGCAGCTAACAGTGTGGCAGCCATCCAGGAACGGGAGAAGCGGATCGTGGAGATTCGCAACGTGCTGAACGACCTTCCAAAACCGCATTTCGAATGCCTACAGTTCCTGATCTTTCATCTCGCTCAGGTGACTACCAAACCAGAGACCAAGGTAAGGCATACAGAACGTTCTTGACTTGGCGGTGCTGACTGTCCTAGATGAGCGCGTTGAACCTGGCAGTAGTGTTCGGCCCGACCATCATGCGCCCTGATTCGATCGAACGAGAGATGACCGATACGAACCATGTAAAGAACTCTGTTATTGCTCTCATTGAGGGCGTGAAGGACATTTTTGGCACGGAAGCAGCCTGAGCAGCCGGCGTTATTTCTGGTGATGGAATTTGGCTTTGCACGTAATCTTCGCACGCACCTTGCGGCATCCCTTTCGTTCAGAGCGATTACTCCAAGGAAGGATCTCACGGATCCCCCGGGCGCGCTAAAGGTCACAGTCACGGTTCTGACAACTAGTCTGTTCTGAATTTGCTCGACCTGCCCGCGCTCCCCTTTCTGCACTCATTGTTTCGAGCGTTCCTCATAATCCTTCACGATCACGACTGCTTTTGTACAGCTTTGCTTTAGTCGTTCATACCGCGTTCATACCCCAGGCAGACGGTCGAGCCACCCGAGGCTCTGCCCTTTGGATGATGTTTGTTGTGATTCTACGGTTCGGGCTAGGTCCAGGAGGGTGTCGCTCTGGGTGGATCATATCGAGCGCGACTGTACATTAGTGACTTGGCGACTATGTAGAAAGAAGACTACATGGATTGGATGCATGAAGCATCACTGTTCTACAATGCGTGCCGGATACTCTTCCAAGTTTTGCTAGAGGGCCTCCTGACCGTGAATGCTGCTTGCAAAGAGCAGAGTATAGATTCAGGGGCGGTGTTAAGACGGTAGCGAGGCGTGAGTTGAACCCGTCCATCCATTCCGTAGAGAGCCGACCGAAGCGCAACCTTCCGGCATATAAATAAGGCCCTACTCTCCTCTTCAGTCTGACTTTTTTTTTCTTCTTCTTACAACTCTGTCCCACAATTACCCTGTCAAATACGCTTACACTTCCGCTTATACCCACATTTTCATTTTACATTCACAACCAAACAACCTCACACTCACACTCAACCATCCTCTACTACAACAAGAACATGTCGTCCTCAAACATTTCTCCCGACAACATATCCTACCTACGCCTCCCGTCACCCATCATGTCGTTTTCAAACATCTCTACCGACAACATATCCTACTTGGACATGTCCCTCTCAGGCATGTCGCCTTCAAGCATGTCCTCACCCATCATGTCCCCATCGAACCCATCCTACATGGTCCCGGACATATCCTACTTGGACATGTCATCTCCACACATGTACCCTTCAAACATGTACCCCTCGAACATGTACCCCTCAAACATGTCTCTCTCAAGCATGTCCCCCGCAAGCATGTACCCCTCAAGCATGTCCCCCTCAGGCATGTCTCCCGCAAGCATGTACCCCTCAGACATGTACCCGTCCCCCGCAAGCATGTCCCCCGCAAGCATGTACCCCTCAAGCATGTCTCTCTCGAGCATGTCCCTTTCAAACATGTACCCCTCAAACATGTCCCCCTCAAACATGTCCCCCTCAGGCATGTACCCGTCCCCGATAAGCATTTCACCCTCAAGCATGTACCCCTCAGGCATGTATCCCTCAAACATGTCCCTCTCGAGCATGTCCTCACCCATCATATCCCCATCGAACATGCCCCCAACAAACCTGTCCTCACCCATCATGTTCTCCTCAAACATGTCCTACTTGAGCATGTCTCCCGCAAGCATGTCTCCCTCAAACATGTCCTACCTGAGCATGTCCCCCTCAAGCATGTCCTTCTCAAGCACCCCCTCGCCCAGGACACCTCCCCAAATCACCTCACCCAGGACACCTCCCCCAACAACAAGACCCTCCTCCCGCACCCCACCGCCCCTCGCCCCTCGAACCCGCAACCCTCGAGCCCGCAACCTCTGGACCCCCCCCTCCTCACCCCCCCCCCAGCCAACAACAACAACAATAACAACAACAACCACCACTCCCCAACACCCCCACAACCCCTTCTCAATCGACGTCTACTACTCACGCCTCGCCTCTCTTAACGCCGCCCTCGCTGCTCAGACTCCTCCGTCCCCTCCGCTCACTCCTCCCACCACCAACACCAGGAACACCAGAAACACCAGAACCCGCAATCCCCCCAACGAAGCATCCCGTCGTCGCCAGCAGAACTTGGAGCGCTCGCGCGCCACACTCGCGATGCTGCGCCGGGGCCGCGAGACGGCGGCTGTGGTGTTTGGCTATGTGGACTAGGAGGGGCTTGGAAACTTGGAATTGAAAAGGGGAGAGACTTTTGGGGCAATTTGAATTTTTGGGGATTTTTGGAAGGGGGGTTTTTTTTTTTGGCTTCCTCCTGGGAGGGGAAGTTTTTTTTTGGGGGAAGGGGAGGAGAGGGGGGGGTTGGTACGGCATGGCGCGGATGTACAAGTTGACCACAGAACGGCATGGCGCGGGAATGCGCGGAATGGGGTATGGTGACGGGATATGATGAACGGCATCAGTGGCATCAGCGGCATCAGCGGCATACATCAGCACATCACGAAATCCAACGAACGGCATACAACGAGCGACATCCATCAGCATACATCAGCATCAAACGAAACGAAATCCAACGATCGGCATAGCATCCATCAGCATACATCAGCATCCATCAGCATCAAACGAAACGAAATCCAACGATCGGCATAGCATCCATCAGCATAGCACGGCAAACATCAGCATTCATCAGCATACGGCAAACATCAGCATAGCACGGCATTCATCAGCATTCATCAGCATACGGCATACACCAGCATACACCAGCATACAACGGAGCACAGCATAGCATAGCACGGAACAGCATCGTAGTAGTTAATTCAAAAATCTTCTTGTTTTCCATTCTTACAATGACAAACACCATTCTTCCTACCTACGTGACTTGTTGCTTGAGTGACTGTTTGCTTGACTGGGTGAGTGGGTGAGTGAAAGCCCAAGCAAGTAATAAGGGTACCCGCCTGGTACCGCCCGCCGTGGTCCGGGGCTTGGGAGGGGAGAAATAGGGGTAAAGGGGGCGTAGGCCGGGAGAGGAAAGTGCGTCTTCGAGGGAAAGAGGGTGGGTGGTGGTGGTGCTGTTGATGATGATGTTGCTGTTGATGTTGCTGTTGATGTCGCTGTTGATGTCGCTGTTGATGTCGCTGTTGATGTCGCTGTTGATGTCGCTGTAGCTGTTGATTTCGATGTCAATATTCATGTCGCCGTCTGTTGATATCGCTGTAGTCTCTATTACCATCCATATACCACATGCCACATACCTCCCACCACCTACTATTCCACATACGACATACGACATACCACTATATACCACATAATACTATATACCTCCCACCACCTACTATTCCACATACCACATGCCACATACCACATGCCACATACCACATGCCACATACCACAT